>NW_009944785.1:0-26502 GCF_000696875.1 Nestor notabilis
CCCCTCCCCGCCCCGGCCCCCGGACATGCTTGAGGAGCAGTGTGCGGCAGAGGGCCCGGGCGGAGGGAGGGTACGGGGGGAGCTGCAGCGGGCTCACCTTGCGGCGTGGTGGAGCGCGACCGTGGGGCACAGACAGCCGGACAGCTTCTGCTTCGTGATCCTCCTCCGCTTCCCAAGGGACTCCACGCGTTGTGTCTTCCCCGTTCCTCTTAATCTGGATATTAAGCAGATCGTGATTTTGTTGGTTTTGGTCTTGGTCTGGGTTTTCGGTTTTGGGTTGTTTTTTTTTTTTTTTTTTACACTATTTGCTGTAACAGATCACCTGAGAAGACCTGCTGGAAGACCGTGACAGGATTGCACAATCAGTATCAAAAGTCATCTGTTCACCTCTCCCGGGTATATGCAATTTCACCTGCACGGGCATATGCAGATTTTACTTTCCGTCGTAGCTACGTCTGAATTTCAGAGTAGTGTCACGAAAGATTTCACAGAGTGACTGTGGGAGTTGTGACAGCGGATGCTTTGCATTATGCTTTTGGTGTGTTTTTCAACCATTTTAATGTTCCACAACTTTAAGGGGTAAAAAAAAAAAAAAGAAAAAGAAAAGAAAAAGCCTTCACTGATGTTATCCTGGGTGCTTAGTTCCACAAGTTCTTCTGTAAAGTCTCCTTTCTGGACAAGCAGGAAATCTGGAATATATGTACACTCCCTCTGTCAGTCCCAGTGCCCTGCAACCTGAACAGCTATCTCTGCTTTCTAACCCAAACTCTTGAATGTGAGGTGCAAATACAAGATTTAACTCCTTGACTGACCTCTTGAGCCCACCAGTTACCAGGCTGCTCCTTGTCACACCACACCTTTAAGCACCAAGCAAACAGATACACTGAAGGGGAGTTTCCTCATTCTTAAACTTGCACTTTACTCAAGTTCCTGATCTTTTCATCTGTTTCCAAAGAGGGAAAAAAGAGAAAACATAAAACCAACCAAACAAACAAATAAAACCACAACCAAAAAAACCCACCCCAAACCCAAAACCATGCCTCATTGGTGTGTATTGCAGCAGGAGTAATCAGATATGAATGTGAAAATCCCTATTTTCTACAATGCCTTACACACAAAACATTGTTGCTGCGTTTCTTTGGCAGGAATCAGGATGTACCAGTGTGAAGGTGCTTCTGTATGAGCTGTTGGAGATTCAGCATCTGAAAAAAATGGTACATTGTTAAGTATATTTGTGTTAGGGGTTTTATTATAATAGCTGTGTCAGCAAAAAAATGATATTCCCCCATCACGTGGCATGGGTGACAATATTTCTAAGAACATGACAGCCATGACTGAGAGACAGTGCTGGAAAGCCCAAAAATGATCAAGGAGAGATAGACTTGAGAAGCTGTTCTCAGAGGGGCAGCAGGATTTGCCTATCTTAGCTCCACCAAAGGCTAAGGGCCCCAGCATGGCTGATTTCCTGATTTCTACTTGTCTGTTTCATCCTCCAGATGAAGTTGTCTTTTTCCAGTACTTCCAAAATGTGACTCCTCTCAGCATGTTTTGCCTGAGATTATTTTCATCCTCTGCCTTACAGGAAGGCGAAGGACTGAGGTGTGGTCTTACGAAATGGTTTGTACCATTTGAACCAGTGCTGCCCAGCAAATCAGCGCTGCAGCTGACTCAGGGTTACTGGTGTTCAGCGGTGACTTCATGATCATTAATGCTGAATCTGTGCCTTGCAGCTACGACTTTGATTGGGCATAAACACAAACTTTTCTGTCTAGCTAAGCCAGGTATAAGCATGACATAGAGTGCCTGTGGCAAATTTACACTGACCTTCTGTGGGTACCTCAGAAAACAGGATGCTAGCTTTTGGCCCAAGAGCAGCTGATGCAAAGTTGCCTTTGCAAAGTGTTTGGCTACATTTGGAACAACAGCTGAATATGGTGCCACGCTCTAGGTTATGTGGCTATGGAAATCCTGATCTTGCATCAGGTCCTATGAAGCTGCAATTTACTTCCCCATGCGAGCATGGCTTCCTATTCCTGTAATCACCACCCAACCTCCCATCTCACTAATACTCAGCTTTTAATTTTTAATTTTCCCAACACTGCATAAAACATTCCTTTTCATCCATTCCTGAAAAGCAAGTAAATGAAGTAATTTGACAGTTCAGGAAAAGGAGAAAGCACCTAAACAGCAGCTCCCTGCCAGCATGGCAGCTGCTCTCCAGAGTCCTAGGAAAACCCATCAGTGACACTCACCCTCGGCTAAGGTAAACACAATCATGAACACGTTTTCACTCCTGTTAGATTCTGAAACTTTTAAAAACATGTCCTAACTTGCCACATGTAGTCGGGACACAAATGTATTTTAACACGTTTGCTGACAAATGCACTAAAATGCAACACACCCTGTCAAGAGAGAAATTGAAAACATGTTAATTAAAAGTTTTCACTAACACCTTTTTTTTTTTTTTTTTTTTTTTTTTTTTTAATACACCTTTATTCTCGTCCAGACAAGCCTTTAAAGAAAGTGAATCTGAGAGCGGTTTTTGGAGCTGGAATACAGTGTTTACAGAAATCCTGAAACAGCATGTGCTTTCTGATGTTCCTGCTGTGCCTCTCCCCTGGGCTACCCAAGCTCTGAGGAGGCACTGGGAAGCCCTCTTGTGTCCTGGGGTTCATGGAGACCTTTCCTCTGTGCAGGGAGGGTAGCAAGCAAAATAATACATGTGAATCAAAGTTTACACCAAGAAATAATGTTCCCTATATGCCAGTCTACCCCAAAGCCCTTTCTTCTCTTATCCTGGTCATTATGAAGAGGTTGTGTAACATAGGCATTGGAAAGAAAACACCTTGTTTTCCCACAGACTGTTAGGCTGGGATGCTGAGGGAATTTCATTCTTGTTTTAATCTGTATATATGTTCTGGTAATGCCATAACAGGACAATATGATCCAAATAACGTTTAAAGTTTCAAGTTCAAAAACTAAATTTGGATCTGTGGAACAGTTGCATCTTTTCCTGTTTCTGAGAAAAGAGTATTTCATGATGTCCTAATCAGTGCTGAGATTTCTTACTGACACATCACTTAAGTTTCTTCAAGCTTTACTCCAGTTTGGTGCAATGCTATCAAAAGCTTTTAACCTTTATGTCACTCAAACCATTACAAGCCCTTTCCTAATATTTGCCGAGCTTTTATTAACTGAATACGTTCAACAATGTTTGTTAAATAGGATCCAGACTGTTTGAATGTTGAATGTCCGGTGTGCTAGGTAACTGAAAAGAGAGCTTATACATTTTAAAAAATCAGACTTTCTTATATCTAGTAAACAATAATGATAAACAAAAAAACCCAACCCTGTCAGCCAACTAGATAACTACCTGCCAGTAATGATGGTGGTTACTTCTGGGAAAAAGCATTAAAAAGACCCACAGACTAAAATCGAGAATAAGAAAACACAACAACAAACCCAACCACAAACAAATAAAAATTCCTTAGATCATACAGAAGGAAAAAACACTCCAGTAAAGCTGAATCTCCTCCCAGTAAAGCTGAATCTCTCCAATCACAGCAAGAAACAACAACTAACAGGGAAGGTGCAAATATACCACTAAATGCCTGGTCCTTGCTATATGCTGATTCTTCTTTCAAGAACTGCATTTCAGCAGCAAAGAAAGGGCATTTGGGCTCCATGACGTTAACAGTGTGTGGACCAAAGAAAAAAAAAAAGAAAGAGAAAGTGGAGATAGTGGCCCTGCAGTAGGGAATTGTAAACATTTTATATTCGTCAGTTCTAAAGATAGATACTGCTCTGACTGTAGTCCCCTGATAGTTTTACCTGGGCTAAGCCAATGCAGCAGCAGTCCTTTGCTCCCTTTGTTCCTGTGCTCTGGTCCTACAGCTCCACTCCCTCCACTGTGTGTACCCTGGCTTCCCTCTGACCTCCTGATAAACCATTTCAGGGAGTTAAACCAGCAGAAAACTATTCTTTCTCTCGATTTCCTTCCCCCCCCCCCCCCCCCCCCTTCCCCTTTTTGAGGGGGGAAGGGTAGCTTCCTGCTGGTTTAGCTTCTGCAACTCTTGGTGTGGCCAGACAAGCAGCAGTGATGACAAGCATGTGATAACCTGATTTGGCATGAAGTTAAGCTGCAGTTCCAATGACATTTGCTTCAACACACCACTGCCTCACACAAACCACCTTCTCTGCAGCTTCTGCTCATTTCCATTTTCATGTTCCTCCTTCAGTTTTGCTGAGGTGAGTGATCTGAGTGAAAAATCTTCGATAACTAAGTATTTATTAGAATAACATTGATAGGTGATGCCTCATGAAGTTTTACTGAAAAAACGTGTGCTATAATGACGAGTGCTTTGTGTCATGTGGCTGCAGCATATTTGATGAACAAGCCAGCCTGGCTTTTATGAATTCCAGCTACACTGAGAGGGGGACCATGCATAATTATGCTGAAAAGTGTTGCAAGGTATGAAATGAAACTGATGGCCACAGCTAAACAGAAAGTTGTCTGAATAGGAAACGGGAAGCATTTGTGCTTGACTAAGAGACTTGAATTCCTGGCATTTGATTGTTGTGAATTGAAACTGATTTAGGGCTAAATCAAGCAAGGGCTTGGGGTTGTGGGATTAACAACCTCCACATCAAGTGTCTCAGCTCTCCATAGGTCTTAGGCTGTGGGGAGAAAGCCAAGTGCCAAAGTCTGTAATTTGCCCAGCTGGCAGGTAGAGGCTGGTACCCTGAGTCTGGTTTTATGATTCTCAGTGCCTGAACATATGCACTGTAGCCACAAGGTGCAAAAGGGTAAGCCAGTACAAGTTGTTGTTATTATTATTACTATTATTATTATACTCAGCTCAGGAAGACTGTTTGCTTCAGGTAGTTGGAATAAACACTATGTAGTGCATCCCAGTCAACTTGGCAGAAATGTGTATGACTGCTACCGTCTGGTGTCCTAGTAGGGCACAGATTTTACATCAGTGGTCATATAATCCCCAGCTGCACAGAAATAAATCTGAAATAGAAATACAAAGCATTTGTGCCTGTCTCAGAGACATGGATTCCTTGTATTTGGTTGTAGAGAAGTACATCCCTTCACGTGGGAGCCGGAGCTGTGACCTCTTTCCTGCCGTGAGGTGCTTTAGCCCCTTTGAAAGCTTAAGAGGCAGTCCCCTTTCATCCAGCAGCTCAGTGGTGGGGCTCAGGAAACATGGGTTTAATTCCCACCTAAGAAAATTTGAATCCCTTCATTTACCTCCCCCTGCTTTTCCCATGAAGTTCTGGGGTGAGGGAGTGCGAGCACAAATGTTTCCATTTTCTCTTGCTGAAGCTGCTCAGCAAAGGAATTAAGAGTAACTCTTTGGCATGGAGAATTACATAGTAATTGTTGCAAAAAACGAGCATGGTTCTGTGGTCTAATTGTTTAGCATGCTTGCCTGGGAGCAGGAGACAGCTTGCCTCGGGTCCTTGCTCCACTGAAAATGCAACTGTTTTCTATATTCTAGCTCTTGGAGCAAGCAAGGGCTGGCATGCAGAGTTCGGTGTTCGCAGTTTCACCCATTGACGACAATACACAGTTGTGATCCCTTTTTATCTCATTCTTCAGCCCTCAAATAATCATTTCTTTGCAAAGTGGAACAAACTGAGCAGAGAGCTGTTACACCCTGGCACTGTTGTGCTTCCAGTGAGGCAGGTCTGCTGCATGGCTTACACTAGGGGTAAGAAAGGACTGCATGCCATGGTCCCTTCCCTGCCACGTGGCAGGACCTCCTTCACACGCAAGGTAGGTCCGTGCCCATCAATTGCTCTGGACATCGCACACAGAGGCCTCCTCTGTGTCTCTCCAGGGATGGCTGTTGGGCAGCTGCTTCTGAAGTGCTTTGGAGACAGGATGACTGAGGTGGGACACAGTCCATTGGCTGGGCACCTCTGGCGGCACCTCCAGCCCCTTCTCTCTCCCAGCATTTTGAAAAGCAGTGACAGATCACACCTTCAAGATAGAGTTCCTGGGTCCAGTCTCATGAATTCGCCAACTGAGTGATAGTTTAAATATCTTGGTTTGGGTTTGGATGACCAAAATGCACATATATTCTTTTGGAGATTTAGCTGCAGTTTGTAACCCCTCAACAGATACACAAGTTCATTAATATGCTTCATAATAGATACATCAGTCTTTTTATTTTTTTTTTTTAAATTTTCATTTGCACAGTGAAAGAATGAATCAGATTACTCAGAATATCATTCCAGTATTATATACCCAGCACAATTTTATTTTGGTTTATATTATAGAATTATAGAATTAGCTAGGTTGGAAAAGACCTTTAACATCATCAAGTCCAACCATTACCCCAGGACTGCCAAGACCACCACTAAAGTATATCACTGAGGGCCTCACCTACATAGGTTCTGAGCACTTCCAGGGATGGTGATTACACCACTTTCCTGGGAAGCCTGTTCCAATACCTGATTACCTTCTCTGTGAAGAATTTTTTCTTAACTTCTGATCTAAACCTCCCCTGGTGCAGCTTGAGGCTGTTACCTCTTGTTCTATTGCTTGTTACTTGGGAGGAAAGACTGACCACCACCTCATTACAACCTCCTTTCAGGTAGTTGTAGAGAGAAATAAGGTTATGACTAAAGATTTTCATATTAGAGCTGATTTATTCTACATGTATTTTGTCTTTTAGCACCTTGCTTTTCATAGTAACCTGATGAAAGAGGATTAAGTTTATACCAAGTTCTGTGACCCCCTTGAAGAGGATTAAGTTCATACCCAGTTCTACAAACCCTTAGAAGGGTCAATCTTTATACAGAGCATCCAGTTGTCATTAGGAGTATGGATATGTAGGATGAGAGCCATCACTTTAAGTTTAATATTAACAGTGTTTCTGCAGCCGCATACTGATTTTTGAATATGTAGTGGCTGTGACAACTGAGGGATCATTTTTGTAGCCAATACTGCTAGAAACCACAGCTATGAGGCTCAAGGCTGCAGGCTGCAGGCTGCAACCCAGTAAATTAAAAGTTGTTAAACAAATGGATTAACAGTTACAAATTCATCTGATTTAGAATGGCACATATGCTTAATGCAAGAGACAGGAGGAATTGTTGGTGAAATAACTAGTTTAAGACAGGGACATTTCTGTCTGTATTCCTGCCTTGTGGCAGACTGCCTGTGTGATTGGGGTAAATCTCTGTAGGTGCATCTGCCCTGCAGACCAGGGTGCTAGGTTGGGGCACTATCTGTAGTACATCTTCTCGTGGATATTGGAAGCAGATGTGGGCATAAACACAGAAGAATTGACTCCACATCTCGGTGAAAAAACAATCCTGCCTTGAACTCCCTGTGTCTGCGTTGCCAAACACACCTTTTACCCAAGCTGCTTTCAAGCAGGGTTTGGACTAAATGACCCCCAGAGGGGTCTTCCCACCACAGCTACACTGCGATTCTGTGTGATTCAGTGTGTGATACAGTTTTCAGTACTATCTATCTGAGCTATGCCTGTACTCACTTCAGTTTCAAGAGATTGCATTTCTGCCACCTTGTGCCTCAGTTAAATCGTTTATGGAACATCGATATTAATGCACCCTCTTATGTGCCTAGGAAGAATAAATATGCTGAAGACTATGAAGTGCTTTCAGTGTATGGGGCATACAAATGCCTTCTGTACATATTTATAGAAAAGAGAAACTTTACAGTATTTTCCCCCTGTACAGTACAAATTACATTAAAGTGTGAAAAAACAATATCTGTAATAATGTTCTTGAAACTAGGCCCTCAGAAGCTGAGAAAATAATAGGTTTAATGTGAACCCCTGCCTTAGTACATTCCTATGCTTTCTATGATACTATGTTGGAGTCTATAGAGAGCAGATGAAGTTATGTCATAGTAATTTCTGTTTGTTCCTTTTAAATTATACTTTCTCACCCTTTATTAAGGTCTCCCATTTCCCCTCATGCAGCTATGAAAGGCTGGCTTCAGTCTGTTTAGGCTGAAGGCATGTATGCAGTCTTTTATTGACAAAAGCAGATGGCAATTTCCCCTACAATCCGCTTCTTTTTCACTGGCTGGCATGTGAAACATGGAGAGCATACTGGAGGACACGCTGTCATACCACGCCATCCTCAGAGTGCTCCCTTTGCAGGGGAGAGCCCAGGACCTGCCTGCCCATGTGGGAGCTGAATTACTGGAAACTATTTCACATTTGGCTTAGAGCTATTTTGACAATCTTCAGCTGTATCCTTTATTTCTCCCTTCTTAGCATGTAAATGTTCTTTTTATAGAAGCTATTCTTACAGAATTTCTGATTCTCTTTTCTTAAAGCTTCTCATTCCCACTTCCTCATTTTTATTTAAGTTAGTCCCTTTTCATCTTCTGGGCATACCACACTACGCAAGACATACATTCAAGCAGTGAAATCTTTTGTCTTCCTCAAATTATCTCATGATGCTGGCCTCTGTTACCGTTTTGATCTTCAAAGTGGCAATTATGTCCTTTTTGCCATACTGCCTCTCATGCTTATGAGGAGCTCTGCAAAACATATTATTATCTTCCTTCATATGCTTCCTTAAAACCCTCCTTTCCTATTACACCTAACAGTGCAGTGTAATATAACCAGTGCAATGGCTGGTTACTATATTGATTTCTACTTTTTTCCCTTTAGAGTCTGAAATCTCTGTGGGATCAGGCCTATCTTTATGGGCTGACATTGCCTTATCAGTTAGTACAAGTACAGAAAAAGTGCAAATTTAAGCCTCTGAGGTGCTTTAATCCTGGAAGTCCCTGAGCAGACTTCCCCTTTCTGCATCTTACTCAGCATTGCTAGGGAGGATGTGCAGCTCACTCTGTGTGTGGGCATAAAGCCTGTAAAGAGCTTTGGAGCAACAACTGGTTTGACACAGCACATGCAAGGAACAATTTATCTTTCATTCTTAGACCTGTCTACATCCTGGGCACTTGTGGCTTAACCCCAGCCAGCAACTAAGCACCACCCAGCCACTCGCTCACTTCTCCCCCATGGGATGGAGGAGAGTCAGAAGAGTAAAAGTGAGGAAACTCATGTATTGAGATACAGACAGTGTAATAGGTAAAGCAAAAGCCACTCATGGAAGCAAAGCAAAGCAAGGAATTCATTCACCCATTCCCATGGTCAGGCAGGTGTTCAACCATCCCCAGGGCAGCAGGGCTCCATCACGGGTAATGGTTACTTGGGAAGACAAATGCTAGAACTTCAAATGTCCCCCCTTCCTTCTCTCCCCAGCTTCATACACTGAGCATGACACCATATGGTATGGGATATCCCTTTGGTCAGTTGGGGTCAGCTGTCCCAGCTGTGTCCCCTTCCAGCTTCTTGTGTACCCCCAGCCTACTCTCTGGTGGTGTGGGTGAGGAGCAGAAATGGCCTTCGCTCTGTGTAAGCACTGCTCAGCAGTAACTAAAACATCCCTGTGTTATCAACGCTGTTTCCAGCACAAATCTACAGCATAGCCCAATACTAGTTACTATGAAGAAAATTAACTCTACCCCAGCCAAACCAGCACAATACTTTAATATCTTTTCTTAGCTCTGTCAGGACTTTTAGATTGCTTTTCATATGGCTAAGTTCAGCACTATTTCTTTCAGAACTATTTCTGCTTAAATTTTATCATTCATGTACAAAGAAAAATTTCTGAAACAGACTAATAAAACATTTGACTCTGATGCTTATAAACCTAATATTACATTCACATGACTAAAAATACTCAGATGTTTTTCTTCAAATATAAATTCTATGAAACACTGATAATCATGGGAATTTTTGTATTCTTAAGCATTCTGAAGCTTGTACATACAATAGCATTTAAGAAGCACTAGTTATAGATAGTCTGGAAGACTGTGAACAGCTAGCATGAAGCACCTCCACACTAGTAAAGGCAGGAAAAATTCAAGCCTAAGATGATGGGAAAGCCACAGTTATTGTTGGATGTGTGGTTGGATATCCAGTACCCAGAGAAAAACAGGTAACATGATGCTTTTTGAGATCCTTTTCCAGGCTCTGCACAGTAGAATGAAACACAGTTCTTCTACAGGCTACAGCTTCTGTGGTAGTAACAAACAGAAACTCGTGTTCTGGCAGATTGGTTGAACCCAGGACACAGATTTGAAATGGAGCTGCACCTGGCTTAAGCAGGCAAACTGAGAGCATTCAGTCTACAAAGTTTGTTCTCTATGAAAAACACGGTTTGAGTCTTCAATGATATTGATACTAAAAATGTCTTAAGGTATAAACACACAATGCTATAAAAATTTTTGAGCAAGAGGTTACTGGGTTTCTTGGAAGATTTGGAAAAAGACAGTTTCTTACTTATGAGCTTCCCAAATAGAGTAGAGACTGATCCTTGAGAGGCTTTCACACCTCACCTCTCATATCTCACACCTCATTTATAACCTTTTTATAGAGGGTGGGGCACAGGTCACTCCTGCCCTCCTCCCTTGAGAGTGCAGGATGCTATTTCCAGCACAAAGTCTTCTCCTACTCACCTCCTGAGACCTCCAGTCAACAGATTACCCTGCTCACACAAAAACCCTTGGCACTTGCTTGAGGAGAAAAAGCAGCATGGCTGATAGGGGTGGAGAAGGATCCAGGAGCAAAGGTGGGTTTGGTTGGACCTGGCCATTGTAGCAGAGGGGCAGGGCACTTGTGTCCCAGACACGCAGCTCTGCAGTAGCATCAGCAAGATGTAATGTCATTGTTCTTTCATACTGTTGTTAGCAAGCACATCTATCCTGCTCCTCAGTGTACTGCTCATCCTCCCAGGAAAGGAAGCTTCCTCTGTTCTGTACCTTCAGGTTGCACTTAGAAGCAGATAATTGTATCTTGAAAAGGCATTGTGTAAGATCAGAAGCAGCCAGTCCATCTGACACCACAGCACCTGAGACTGGGAAATGATTGTGTTATCTAACTGTTTCTCCTCTAAGATACAAATTGCATCTGGCCACCTGCCCAGCAGAAGGATGAAAAGAGGAAGGCTGACCATACCTTTCTGCAAGCTGTGGGTTCCCTTTATCTTTCTGCCAAGACAAGGCAGGAAACACAATTTATGTTTGCCTGGGTGCTGATACAAGCTGGTGATACAAGGCCATGGTCTCCTGCTGTTAGGATTGGACAAGTGCTTGGGACAGGACATTTCACTCACTCTGTAGGAAATACAAACCTGGTGGGTGGGTTAGGTGTACCCTTAAGGTGTTTCTAGCAATACTGTTCAGAAACACTGTCTGGAGGGACTCCAGCTCACCACCCTGGTGGATGGTTCTGTGTTCATGGGTAGAAGAGCAGGGGTTGTCAAGTGAATTATTAGGGGAGCACAAGGTCCATCAGACAAAATGTGGGCTTTTCACAAATTGTATCTTTGTATATATCATAACGTGTCCTAATGTAGGGAGTTTCTTCCCTTCTGATGCCTCAAAATGAGGTCTGGGGCAGATCACCCTGCTTCTTTCTCTTCCTCAGACCTTCATAGGTGGCCCGACAGAGATATCACCAAGTTTGACAAGGGAATAAAGAAAATGTGGTGGTTTTATTTTTATTCCGATATTGATTTTCTTTTTGATTTTAGTTACTTGGAAATCTCTTTGTATAAAAATACTTTGCAATGTCATTTATTTCCTTGGGTAAAATTCATTTCCAGCTCCAGCTGTACAAATGTGATTCTCTCACAGTTGTACTTGAGCAGTTAGTTATCAGAGTCTTCAGAAAAGGTAACAAAATATAAATCAAAAGAAGCATTCAGATCTGGTATTTTATAATTTTATTTTTAGTACCTGATGATAGATTTTGAGTTCAATTAGATACAGAGGAAGTATTACAAACACAATGTTTTTCCCCTTAAATTTTTGTACTTTGAAATCCAAATGTATATTTACCTACAAATACATCTACACAGACAAATATATCTGGTATGCACTGACTCACTAATCCATTCACCATACATAAACCTTTACAAGTATCACAAACCTGCTGCAGTTAAACAGAGATAAGAGCAACTCAAATTCTGGTTTTAATTCTGCTTTACCTGGCATGTGTGTTTACATATGTCAGCTGTGGCTGATATTTCTAAGAGGCACCCTTGGTAAAATCAGTACAGTACTTGGTGAAATCAGTAAGTTACTCTTACACTTCACTGATGAAGTCATGATCTTAACCACTGAAGCAGTAGATATATAGGATTAGGAGAAAATGTGAAAAGTGTTGCACTAGTCAAATCACTACTATATTTGGGTGTTTCTGACACAGAAAATCAAGCCAGCTCTAGTTTCCAAAGAAGTTATTGAAAACTTCATTGATGGCTGTTGTTGCTGGTTGCACTGTGCTTTTATTAGCTCTATTAATGCTAAGTAGTAACATATCATTTTCTTTCTAGCAGCTTTCACAGGGACAGGACCTAAAGTGATTTGTTTTCTGACTAATCTTAGTGATAACTGATAATAAAGAACACACGGAAATTGTAGAAATGTATGTTTTCTGAGAATTGGTTTGTAACAAGGTTCAACAGATCTGTGGAAGATTCACCATTCCCCCATGTTAATCTCCTTACCTTGTTGCAAACATTAATATTTGGAGGAATGCATATTAATATTAACATTAATAACAAAACCAACCACCACTATCACCATGTTTATTAGAGCAGCAGGACCAACAAAGTAAGGCTTTTCAGGGTGGTGGTCAATTGCTGAGTAGTAGATAGTTTTTCCCCAAGCCCAAGATTTACAATTAGACAAGACAAACACGGTAATGGGGAAGAGAGGACTGCATCACAAGCAGAGACAGCTATAAAAGCATTCCCCTTTTCAGGACGCAGGAAAAGGACAGTACTGTCAGGGAGGAGGACACCCCAAGGGTATGGAAGAGTGTTGGGGGGAAGGCTGGGAGGAGGCAGGGAGAAGACCCTGTGAAGCTGAGGAGAAGATCAGCCAGGACCAGAGCAAGCCTCGGACTGGCACAGAGCAAAAAAAGACTACAGGAAAATCTCCGAAGGTGCAAATGTCCAGCACTTCCTAGTTTGTCTTGTGTTGTTCCTGTTAGCTGGCAGCTGCCTTCCGCTTTCTTTGCAGTCCTTCCCCAAAGCCATATGGAAGTAGGATTAAGGTGGGTGGAAAGCACCACCTTTCTCCTTATAACCTCAAAGCCAGGGGATCTCCTTTGAACAGCTCGCAGCCTGGTATTACCGCCACCATCTGTTAACTGCTCCTCTTCTGTATTGCAGCCATGGTGGTGTTCAACAGCCTCACGTAAGATGCAGACAAGGTCCACTGTCTGCAACAGTGAGGGGCAGATGGGGCAGCTTGCTGTATCATACTGGCAGATGGGACAAAGAAAACATCCTTGCCCTCTTTTTGTGCATGGGAAAAAAACAGGTTAAATGATTTCCCTGAGGTCACACAAAGTGTCAACTGAAAGGGAAGAACAAAGCTTACTTTTCCTGAGCTCAGTGCTACACTTCAAGTCTAAAATACCTGCAGCTCTGGTAAAGGCAAAAAGGAAGGTAAGGAAAGAGGAAAAGGATTAGTGAAGACAGGACATACTGGCTTACATCTGCTCATACGAAACGCTTTAAACGAAGCTAAGCTTTTACACAGCAGCGCTGCAAATGGTGTGGAATTCACATCTGAAACTAAAATATTGGTAGAAATATATTCTAGGACTATATTTTGTGTCCTGTTTTTAGGGTCTGTGTCACTGTATCTGAGTACCTCACGATCAACAGCAGATTTTATACTCACAAAATCATAGTGAGGGAGAAAAATTTTATCCCCATCTTGAATTTAGGCCAAAGACTGATGAAATATGTTATCTTGGGGTCCCTAGGAACGCTGAGACTGGGTTCAGCTGTAGAGCAAAAGCTTTATAAGTTTCAACCTATATTCCTAAATCCCTTAAATCATCTTTTCTAAATTAGATTTTTATGAATCAGAAGTCTACTGCAAAAGCTGTGTTTATATTGCTCTCAGAGAGATAGATATGTTCCTCCTGCTCTTTTTCTGGGTCTTGCTTGGGAGTTTGTTGGGAGCCTTTTCAATTGAATTACAAGGGAAGGTGTGCACCTGATGCAAGGGTAGGGAGGCTGAGGACAGTGAAAATGAAGGAACAATTTAATTTGCTCAGAACAATTTAATTAACCTCGGGACTATTTGGCCGTATGAGTAGCCTTGGGAAGCTGTTTGTGTGAGGGGTTGGAGGAATGCACATTTGGTGCTGAGAAGGAATGAGTATCAGGAAGGGAGATTGCAAGAAGGAGGTTATTAAACTCTTCACTCTGGGAAATTGATCTGATGGGATGTGAACATGATTGCTCCCAATGACACCCCTGTCACTCCTTTCTCCTGAGCATCCCTGGACATGTGACATACTCTCGCTGGGGCTCTAGCAATTGTCCTTGGGAGCCCATAGATCAGCACATCAGGGACTGATGTGCTTTGGTTGGGATCCTGAATTTCTTCCACAGTCCTCTCACAGCTCTTTTGGAAGAAATTGAAAGCCTCTCCTATAGATTTATCTTGCCATTCATCTCAAAAAAGCATTTTAGGATGCATTCTCTGTATTGGAATGTACAGATTGTTATATGCTCTTGAGATCTGGTTTATTACTGCCTTCTCCTCTGATACTGAGTCATAGAAGAACTATTCAGTTTGCCCCCCACCCATCCCCTCCTCCCTGCCTCAAGAACAAAGCAAATCACTTCATACGGGTCCCGATGCTTATGAATGCAGCTTTCCTGAGGCCTCAGTGAGCATGACGTTTCAAGGCTTAGACCTGCATTTCTCAAGTCAGGGCTTAGAACTCCAGATGGAGTCTAGGTAGTTACTAATGTGTCCATTAAGCTGAAAGAAATTCATATCCCTTCTATATCTATCAGTTTACAACTTGTAGACATGTAAGAGGGCCTGCAGATGATACTCATTTGGGCATTTTCAGGCTGAGATGGCAGCAAAAATCTGTGGTGATCTGGAAAAAGGACAGGATATTGTATGGACATTTCCTCACTAATACTTTGTGCATTGTCTGTGGGTCTGAGTTTCAATCGTCAATTGCTCAATGACCATGTAGACAAGTATACATTGTGTTTATTGCCACATTGGAAAGAGCAGCCTATCACGCTAAATACTGCAAATTCTATCTGCCTTATCACTATAGGATCATGTTGTGTCCTGTTAGCTGGTATCACAACAGAGGCTTTGTTTGTGTAATGCTAGACTTGAGTGTTCAACATAATGAATACTCTCTTACAGCTAGTTTACAGAGGAATTGTTGCCATTTTTCACAAGGAGATTTTTGTAAACACATGCCTATATATAAACAGTCAACGCAACCTAGAAGAACTTGAAACTCCCACCCTCATGGTGTATGTGGTTCTCATATCCAGGAATTTTTTCTAAGATAGCCTATCAAAAAAGTGTTCTCTTGTTTTGTTTGTTTGCTTGCTTCCCTATAATTGGAGGAGAATGTTTGTACACTAGATAATTTAACATTCTTCTGCTTAGTGCTTAAAACTTCTAGATGTTATAACTTCTAAAATTTTGGTTTTCACCTAGTTTATTAGTCTCTAAAGAGCCTACCAAATTATCAGTCACATTTCTCTGGTGGTCTGTTCCATAAAGCGCTATCCACCATGTTATATTGTTTTCATTTTTTTCCTCTTATCTTTGGTCTGTGTGACCCCTGGCAAGAGAATAAACATGGTAGATTCTCAGATATTTGGTTCCACCACCAGAGGAGAAAGGCTTTGGTATTAGTTTCTTTTCAGGGTCACAGAGTCATGCATAGAAATGAAAGCATCTAATCACAACTATTTTCTCCTCTCAAAACTGTAGTTACATTCAAATAACAGCTATTCACAACCTCTTCTGGCATTATAACTTGTGTAGTACACTAAAGTGTAATTGGTATTGTTACAACAGAAAGGAATACATAATACATTTATATCTCTACACTCAATAATAAAAATGTATAGAGGGAAAATCACAAAGAGGTCACGCTTCAATATACGAGCTGCAAAGTAAATGAGCTGGGAAGAGTCAGTGTCTGCACTCAGAGTTTTGAGTCTCTACTTGTGACAGCGTTAACAGAAGCTGCTTTACAGATTAGGGAATTGTTTTCAATTAGGCTGTTGTTTTCAGCACTATCTAACCCTGCTAACCTTGGGGTTAAAAAACACAGTGGTAGAATGGTGAGCCTGTATAAGCTTTGTTTGAACTTCATCTTCTACCTCTCTGTGCCCAGTAAAACTGTAATGCAGCTATGAAGAGTTCCAAGGAAGACAAGACCAATACATCTGCGGCAAATAAGAAATATAAAGCACCACTCCTTATGGATATATGGTGTATAACCCCACAACATAGCTATCATTAGCAGCTATTACACTTGAATAGGGATGATTGCAGATGCTTGGAACAAATTATTTTTCTTTTGAAAATGAAAGTTTGATTTTTTTTCCCCATGAAGTATTTTTGAAGTTTTGACTTCAGATGGAGAAACTTTTCAGTTCAGGATGAAATTTGTGGTCAGAGGAAAAGTAGAGAGAAAGAGCATGAGGATGGAAATTCGTATTATCTGGGATGGTGCTGTGGTACGAACCAAGACAGATATTTTTGCTTAAGGAGAACCTCACCATCTGTAGCCTGCAGCATCACAACTTAGATACTTATCTCAGTGCTGGAAGATTAGATTTCAGCATGCTAAATTATTGTGGAAAGCTGCCTTCTTTCTCTCAGTCTTTCCTTTTGTATATATCTCACTCTATCATTAATTTTGTATTTATAGTTAGGAAAAGACAAACAATTGAAATCTAAAAAAGTTAAACAGATGGTAGAACTTTTCTCAGTCTGAATAACAACAATTCCATGCTCAGTTTTTGCTGAAAATATGTACAAATTTGCCTGTTGGCTATCGTCAGGGCTCTGTGAATGGTCAGCATTTGCCAAACTCAATTCAATGTGCACAATAACCTTCTAAACCCAATCTTCCCATTGTATAGGCTGTTCCTTTATGTATTGTTCTTCATCTCTTTTCTTAAAATTTTCCCAGAAACTTTTTGTTGTTGCTGCCACTAGTTCATGTCTTCTGCTGGTACCCATGTTAGGAAGCAGGTATTATCAAGCAAGTGTGCTGAGAGAAGATGAGGTGGCCAAAGGACTGTAGTCTGGTAAGAAAAGCCCTAAGAAAACTAATAAATAACTCCCTGCTTCTCCATCAGGTCTTCATTGCTAGCATAGGGATCAAGTGGGATTTTAATATGTGATCATACTGGCAGAAATGAAACCAGTTCCACACAGCCCACCCCATCACCATTGTATCTTTTAGAAGACGCATCTGAAAAGATGACAATCAACTACCATGTGGGATTTCTTCTCCCTTGGTCTTCCCTAAGGGGCAAGCTTAGGCACTTTGAAGTGCAATAGACATGCCCAAGGTCTTACGAGTAAAATGAATACTTTCTGGGTGTTGAATTTTTTACTATGCTAGAAAACCACTTACCTGAACCAAAAAGAGTTTGACTAAAACTAAGCATAAAGCAGCAACAACAACATCATGCAAAGTCAAGTGAAAATGCTGATAACTGACTGTGGCCTTCCCTTAATTGTTCTATTGCTAAAGCTGAACTAGCAGTCACCATGCAGTTATTTTCTTGCCAAAAAAAGCCTGGCAAGATGAAACATCAGATAGATACACTGAAGAGACTGGTATGCTGAGGATGCTGAAATATAGCTGCGGGTGGAGATGTCTGAGGGGATCTGTGACCATGCAGACAATTTTTATGTGTTACAAAAATTGTAGTCAAAGAGATAAATATCACAAAAAAAAAAAAAAATAAAATATTTGCTAGAAAGCTCTCAAATGCCTGGCAGCCAAAAAGACAGGAAATGTTTATTCGTATGTGGGTCTGTGTATTTAAAAAAGAATAAAATGTTGCCCTCTGAGGATGACAGCTTAGGCATAAACTACAATACAAGTTGTGATGTGATTAAAGAAGAGTGCATACCTCTGAGGATAATAAAGAACTGATTCCCTTAAACATTGTACAAGCTTTAAAATCAGTGCCTATTCTGGACAGCATCCTAGGAAGCTATCCAGATTCAGTAAATCAGGGAGAAGTGTATGAAATGTCTAGGGACTTTTCTTCCTGGTATAACTGTATTCAAAACGGTTACCCTTAAAGGGTTTGCACAAAAGATAGTGGCAGAAAAATGTAGTTGAAACTGAAAGAAAGTATTTACATCATTAAGAAAGGATCACAGACATCCCTGCTTGAAATGACAGGGTATGGACCTGCAGCCAAGGGAGCTGCTGTCCACAGCACTCTGATGAGTCTTACTTACAGTACCTGCTCCAGAGAGTATATGTCGTGGGATTGTTTTACAGTCCCTCTAAGGGGTTAAAAAGAAATCTAAACGTCAGAAGAGGGAGCTCAGATGCAGTTGAAATGACAGTGGTGAAGATTAATATTCAACCTCTGCCCTTGACAACTCTCTAAGGCTTGGCAGTTTCTCACTAGAAGTCTATAAAATGCTTAGGCATGATTGCTACACTTCGGGAAGAGCCAAATTCCTTAATTCTCTGAAGGGAAAGAAAATAAAGGAATTATATTCATGATATATACTTCACTCCCATGAGAAGGTTACCAAGTTGTTTGTATATTTTATATCAATTCATATCGCTTCTTACATTTGGCAATAAAACCCTTACCAAAACTTTGGCAAGCAAGTAAGAAAATGTTCTGCCAGACACCATTAATACAGATCAATCTGGTTTCCTTTGAGTGAACCAGAAGTTACTTTCCTGAGGCAAATCTCAAACAGTTTTTTCCTCAAAGGCTTGCTCTTTCAATCCTACTGCGTGCCAACAAATCTAGGATAATTCATAGATTCTTGGAAGTTAAGGCCATAAGAGACGGTTAGATCACCTACTCTGACCTCCTGTATGTTTCAGATCAGTACATTTCACCCAGTTACCCTTTTATCATGCTCATTAACTGCTGTTTGGTAAAAGTACTTCCTCAGAAAGTTACTCAGTCTTGATTTGGAGACATCAAGAAAAGAAAACCCACTTCTCCCTTGGCAGTTCCTCCCCACCCCATTAATTAATTACTCCCACAGTGATTTAAAAAAAAAAAAAAAAAAAAGAAGAAAAAAGAGAAAGAAAAAGAAACCTTTCCAGGTTGAATTTGTTCAACTTCAACTTCCAGCTGCTGATTCTTGGTACACTTTTCTTCACTAGATTAAAGATCTTCTTAGTAATATCTCCTCATGAAGAAACTTGCTCACTGTACCTCTTGGTAACTGTTAAACTAAATAGATCGGGTTTCTGAAGTTTTTCACTGAAAAACACTTTATCCAGACTTCAAACAAATTTTATGGTTATTTTTGGTATCTTCTCCAATTTTAGCATTGTCTATGAACCTTGAATAAACTACGGTTCTCATGAATACTGAACACAAAGGTAAAACACATTTCCCTAGTCTTACTTGCAGTCCTTCTTTAGGATAGAAGATAGGATAGCTTTATTCAGAGTACTTTCTGACATCATCACAGTGTAAATGGATGGTCTTTGATAGGCTTCATAGGGAAAACTGGAATTATGACTGTCGTGGTTTAAGCCCAGCCGGCAACTTGGAACCACGCAGCCGCTCGCTCCCTCCCCCCCCTTTTTCTTCCTCCCCCCGCTCCCGGAGGGAGGGGGAGGAGAATCGGAGGAATGTAACTCCCACGAGTTGAGATAACAGCTCTCCAGTAACTAAGGTATAATACAAACCACTACTGCTACCAATAATAATGATAAGAGGAATAACAAGGGAAAAGGACACAACCGCTCACCACCCGCCGACCGATACCCAGCCCGACCCGAGCAGCGATCTGGGCCTTCCGGGTAACTCCCCCCACTTTCTATACTGGGCATGACGTGCTGTGGTATGGAATACCCCTTTGGCCAGTTTGGGTCAGGTGTCCTGCCTCTGCTTCCTCCTGGCTTCCCCTCCTCTCTGGCAAAGCATGAGACTGAGAAAGACCTTGGTCAGGGTAAACATTACTGAGCAACAACTAAAAACATCGGTGTTATCAGCGTTGTTCCCAGGCTGAAAGTCAAAACCACAGCACTGCACCAGCTACTAAGAAGGAGAAAAAATGACTGCTGTAGCTGAACCCAGGACAATGACACAATTCTTCTTGTCTACAGTGAATCAGTTTAGAAACCTAAATTTCCAGAATGCTGACCTATGGTGAGGGAGCAAACAGGTTACTCTCTGCTTCAGTCCCTAAAGTGTGGGCTTACTGTAGGATCAGATATATGCCAGAGCTGGTGCACATGAAGGAGCAGGACTACATCTCCAAGCAGGGCAGTAGAGGAGATACATGTGCATGACTACTGCTCAACCACGGCAACTGCATCAGCTCCACTAGGCTGTAAAAATGTAGTTTTGGTGAGCACTTATTCCAACTTCAGGGTGTTTGTGAAATTTCAGTTCAAATTGTAAGTCATATTTGCAATTTGCTTTTGAAATTTCAACCCCCAGTGATTTAAACAAAACATACGCCAGGGGAATATCATGAAACTCCTAACAGAGCAAGAGTCCTAACTCTTAAAACACTATTCCAGTTAAACTTGCTGGAAATACAGATTTGAGTCTAAGTTTTCACAAAGTTCACATATATCCAGAGCTGAAGGTTAGTTTTATGATCTTCTCAGCTGCAAAGTATATGAAACAGCAAGGAAGTTGTTCCATGCAACATTCTCTCAGGCAATAGAGCAAATATAAGAAATTCCCAGATACAAAAACTCCCCAGCTCTAACTGCTTATTCTTATTCTCAGTCTGCACTTTGTGTTACTGTTCTGTTTATAGGGCTGTGAAATAAACCACACTAGTGAAATGATCCCATTTATACAGAAACAAACAAACAATTGCTTTGTTGAAAGATAGGGAAAGTGGGAATCTCTTAATGAAACAATTTGATTAACAAAAGAACAGAATGGAACAACCAGGACAACAAATTCAACCTCTGTGAATGTTTAAAAAAGCCCCATCTAATTCAGATTATTTATTTCATAGGACATTCTGTCATTGTAGCCCTGGAACTTGCCACAGACAAAAGGACAAGTAATACATTGTTTGAGGATAGAAATGCGTTTGGGAGGAAAGTGAGAGCTGAAGCACAGAGGGAAACACTTTCGCTACTTGGAAAGAGTAACGTGGAATGACATCTGATCCTTTGCTTGATATAAAGGATCAGAAACAGTTTTGAAACTTAGTAAAGTTCATACTTTTTCTTTTCAAGGTAGACTTACTGTACAAGAAAAACTTATTTATGTTCTAGAAAATTATATTTCAATTAAACTAAATTTAAGGGCAGTGGTAGAATCAGTTTTAGTAATTAACTGCCACTTTTTTCTACAAAGCACCTAGCAAGTTTGATTGGAGAAGGTTAGCTTACACAGTAGCAAACATTCTGACAGTATCCCCAGTGTGATAACTAGGGGTAGCAAAGATATGAGTTCTTCACGTGTGTGTGGTATAAAGTGCGTATACAGCTCCATTTGCCTTACTTGTTCAAAGGCAGGCCCTTGCCTTTCTTGTTATCTACTTGCTTGCGATCCTGACGAATTTTCTTACAATTTACACAAGAAGTTGTAAGTACCTGACATTGCCATGCCTGCTTTTATATGCATATATATGTATAAATACATAGAAACATATATACACATATGCATACACATACATAGATGTATTTTTGTTATGGAGCCTGAAACTATAAAAAAAAATATATATATATATTTTTTTTTCTCATGAACATAGTCTTGAAGAAATTCCTCACTGTCTGTTTTACTCCATGGGCTTTCTTCGTGGTCTGCTTCTGTAAGTGGGGATATGTCTAGTCTTCAGATAATCAAATATGGGAGAATTTTCCTCAGCACGGACCCTGTGGATCACTCCTCTATGGTAGTAACATTTATACTTTTTCTTCCTTTTCTGGGGAATCCTCTAGATCCATGTCAGGCTGCCTGGAGTTCCTCAGCATGGAGGAGCACCCTGGTTCCCACTGCACCTTGCCATGGTCACTCAGGGCTTCCTCCAGGTTGTTGCATGTCCTCAGCATGTCCTTCATCTCAGACCATCTCCTCAGGGGCCCAACAGGGATTGCTGAGACACTGATGTTTCCATGTGGACCTAAAAGATCACATTACTGAAAGGAGTGGATATGAAGTAAGATTAAAAAATTGCTTATGAGGCTTTGCAAATCTCATCTTAGTTACTTGCACTTCCCAGCTCCAGAAAGTTATTTTACTGTGACAGTTTGTGGCTGGGTTTAATGTTAAGTGATCCTTTTGTGGTATTAGATATCAACTGAGAAAAATAGGCTGTTTTGAGCACAGCTTTTCTTATGCTGTGATAGATATTTAAGACAAGTTACATGGATTACATACCAGAAATACCTGGGCTGCAGCTTTTATGTTTTCTTGAGCCATGCAATCTCTCTTCCTCTTCACAGTATCATGTGAGGGGCACAGTTGGGAGACAGAGCACAGCTCAGTTTGGTCCACATGCTGAAGGGAGGGAGGGAGCCTGTAGTGGGGCCAGTGACTCCACAGGCCTGTCCTCCTCTGCTCTGTCTGCCTGGTCTCTTCCCTTCCCCCCAGTACTGAGGAAACTTCTGGAGACATCATTTCTGGCTCCAAGGGAGAGGACAGTATGATGTGAGTTTTAATTCCCATTTTATTTCCAGAGGTAACCCATTCACCTGAAAACTATTTCAATTAAGATTAGTTACTAGATGAAGAGGATTTAAAGAATACAAAAAATAACCTTTTCTCCTCTGCTCTCCATCTCCTCTGTCTGATATCAGTAGTAACTTGTTAAATTTAACAGCAACTGAAAAATTCATGTAAAAGTGAAAAATACCTTTATTTGTAGCAAGCATTTTGACTCTGACTGATGTAACTATTTCTGCTGTAAATCTGGGTAAAGTTTGTTATCTCAACTAAATTGTACAATTTTCAAGGCCAAATTTTTTTGTGCTAGTCCAGAACCTGCATCCTAAACCCCTGGGAAATTTATTGGAGTCCATCAAAGAAATTGAATAAACTCTTGAACACTTGAAGTCCCCTTAAAAAGTTCCTACTTCTTCTTTCCCCCTCACCCCCCAATTAAACAGGTATAGTTACTTCCGCCTAAGGTCAGAAAGTGTAATATATGTCCTGAATTGCAGGTGCAAGCCTTAAAAGCTGCATCTTTACTCCACATCTCCACCCTTTCCCTCCCCTTCCTTTCCTTTTAGGGCAGAGACAGAGAAGAAGAGGAAGAGATGTTGTTTTCATCAGCTCTTTTTAGTGCAGCCTGATTTTGTGCACGTAGAAGTCATTTATAAAGTAAGAATGAGCCATTTTGCAGCACTAGAATAATTCCATTGTACTGTATTTCTGAAGAGTAGCAAAGCTCGTGGCTATTACTGTTAAATAGATTTGAGCAGGAATCGTAGGCTATATAAACAGCTCAGTACATAATTCTAAATGAAAATCACATACTTATGTGTGAGTGATTTACACCAGTATCGGCTGTCTCTGTGGAAAGTTAGAGTTTGTTCTCATGCTTTCATTTTCCTGGGTGGAAGATTAACTACACATATTTTCTGATTTCTGTCTTGAAGTGGTTTCATATTAGCATAATATTTTTTTTCCCACAATTTCACTCTCACACAGATTAGTAAAAAGCAATACACTGTTTTTTAAACATAGTTCTTATTCATCAGATGTGTTATTCAGACTTCTCATATTCACAGCACATAAGTATAACTGTTGCTGTTGCACATTCTCCCCTTTGCTGTAAGGAATATCCTTTTCTGTTTTCCTTTAGATAACTGCATAAGGCTGTTGCAGCAACTGCATTTCTGTGCTCAGTACTAGCACTTACGGGCTGGATATTGTGTGTATGAACACTGCTAGTGAACCTAAGTAAGAGGATTGCTGCTATGACCAGGCACAGAATTTGGCCCTACATAAAGACTGATTTTTGTATGTGCCATTAGGACAGCTGTTTTCAAAACTGCGTGAATGACTGAAAGCCAAGTTACATGAAGATGTTTCTGTGGGGTAAGGAGACACCAATGGATCCAGGTGTCTGTGCCTGTAGCAAAGGAAAGCTAATTGCTCAAGACTGAAAAAGCTTGTTCAGAGCTTTGCTCGCAGGTTTCTATATTGCAAAAGTTTTTAGACATACGGTGGGTTCCGTGAGCTACTTATGCACTTTATCCACTCACTGTTCAACACTTTTTGGGTAGAAATGGTTCAATGCCACATGCTTCACATAAGTGCCCTAATTACTTGCACAGAACATCTCACTCTTTTTCCTGCTTTCTCTCTATCCTGAATTATTTGCATTGGTTTTTTTCCCAGAATGATGCAGTTTAGAAAGGTGTTGAAAACATTCCCCCTTCTCCTCTGCTTGGCCCCTGAATAATTGCAGCCCCATGTTTAGGGATCTTCTATAAAAAGGGACAATTTTTGTCTTTGCTCCCTCCCCTGTGCTAAAATAGACAGTAAACTCCTTTTTACTGTGCATCATATTTAAAAAGGAGAGAATGCAGGGTTATAAATTTCAGTCTTTCATGGGCCCTGGATGATGCCCAGGGCTAAGGGTGTATAAAACCCTGAGAAGGGTAGGATTTGACTAGATTTGGCAGTTGACTAGATTTGAGTTTCTTGCTCTGCTAACCAGTGAACCTGAGTCTTCTTATAAGACAGTTGACTTTCTCCTAAACTAACTTTACTAGTCCTGTATTCAGTCAAATTGTCTTAAGAACTGACATGGAGGTATCACTCTGGTGAGGGTCAAGGTATCTCACCCCTTGGAGGAACCTACCCTTAGGACTAATGTGAGGTGAGCTCATGGACAGCATATGCTGCTGTGATTTGCTTGAGTGTAAAAAGGGAAATGAATGCTGACTGTGCAACTTCCCAGGAAACTATAAAATCTTACTGCAGGGGCAAGAAGTAATTTTCCTGTTAATAACCTAGTGCTTAGGATCCTTTGCATCCTAAATGCAGAGAGAAGGTTCAGGGACTTTCCTATGACTTTGTGTCCTACTTCCTCCCAAAACTTCTCATTGGCTTTTTCTTGCTGGCCAAAGGTTTCTGTGAAGCTAACTGCTGCAGAAGTCTGATTATGACTATATTGGAGATGTTATTAACATCAGCATAATTTGATAGATGAGGATGCCAAGTCAGAGAGATGGAGTTATTAAATGTACAGAGGAGTACAAGGTTTTGGCAGGAGAGGACAGGATAGAAACTATAACACAATTTGAGGTGAGTTTGTAGAGTAAACAGGATTGGCAAAACAGTTGTTATTAGTCTGGAAACTGGAATTCAGTTCTAAGGTTTGGTTAAGGAGAGTTTTCCAGATGTTTAGTGTTAATAGAAATAATGATGTGGGAAAATAGTGAGAATTTTAAACTGGAAATGTCAAGACCTTCAGTATTCATTTCAGTGCTGGCATAGACATTAATAAATAACAGATTTACTTTACTCTGTTTTCTGAGAGCACAATAACCATTTGAGTCCCTTGCATGCTTTCCCTTTCATGAGCACTCAGGTGTCCAAAGTGTTACAGGAGCACTTTGCCTTAGCCATGCTACTGAATATGAACCAGGAAGTCTCAGGATGTCAATAGGCTTGCCTCCACTTTCACAAATGTTTAAAAAGCAGTCATCGCCTCCCCTGCCCGCAAATGGGAGCATTTTTATCTGACATCATGCTGCTGCTTTAAGAAATCTGTCCTGAAGTATCAGGAGGTTTAATCATTGCTGTTCCTCTAAAGGAGCTCCAAAAGTCAGTTAAGCCCATATTTTCTGGTCTGACTGAAGGGAAATAAAAAGCTTAGGAGTTCAAATGACTGGGGGAGGCTCTAGGGAGTTTTTGATGGGGTGTGTCTGTGGGAATAACAGCTTGCCCACAAAAGCAAGAGGCAGCAATGCATGACACGGGTAAGGTGAGGGGGAGCAGGGCAAATATGAGCATTTAGGGTAAGGCTTTGGCTAAAAGCACGGATACAGTAGTATCATGTTCTAATCTAGCAGATTTTCCATGCTGAGGGAAGAGAAGCATTATGAATTTCTTCTAAACAAGGTTGCATCAAAGAAAACCACAGTTTATCAACAGTTTGTCTTCCCAGCTGGAAGCATGAACAAATAGCTAGGACCCTTGGATCAAACGAGTAGTAGTAGCAGTATCTAAGCATTTGGAAATGGTGACCTGAATCTAGACAGACCATTTTTTCACAAATCTGTTTTGGATCTAATTGTTCATCAAGCCTGTTATTATCAAATGGCTTTTTTTTAGTGACTGTTTTAAGACTTTCCCAAGTAACAGTTATCAGAATGGCAGAACTCACCAGGACCTTCGACACCTGCTCAAGAGCCAAGGTGCAGGTGGCCTTTTGGAGGCAATAGTTCAGCTGAGGTTTGTAGCAGTTTGCTCACT
>NW_009944785.1:26533-28700 GCF_000696875.1 Nestor notabilis
TCATGCTGCTTATTCTTCCTCCCACCCTCAGCCTTTTTCTTTCTGTCTTTCTTAGTCTCTCCTGTATTATACCATATATTTTTGACAGGTTGGTTTTCAGCACAGTTAGGTCAACTCACAGAAAGGACCAGTGGGCATCAAAGCCAGCACAAGGAAACGGACAAGAGCCTGTGCTTGGCTATAAGGTTGGATCATACTTCCCCTTTCTTGGCTGATGTGATGTTGATGAGTAGTGATGTCTTCTCACCCTGTATAATGCAACTGTATGTGAAAATACAACTGCACTCCTCCTTCAAGTTAGGTGTAAAGGGAGGAGTAATCTTTATCTAGCAGCTGCTCAAGCTGTACCCATGGTAGATGGGAGGAGACTTTGTGTTTGTTTTATGTCTTCCACTGCTGCTGCATCTGTATTTCACAAAATGGTTTGGGTTGGAAGGGACTTTACAGCTCATCTAGTTCCAAACCCCCTGCCACGAGCAGAAACACCTTCCACTAGATCAAGTTGCCCAAAGCCCCATCCAAACTGGTCTTAAGCAAATTAATTTCCACACGTAAATATGAACGAGCTCACTTGTGCGTTAATCAGCTGGTTAACAGCAGTCTCATACAATGTGAGCAGGCAGAGTCAGATGCAGAGCTGCATCAGGTCTGCTGGGGAGATGCTGTGCTGCCAGCATCCGTGGTCCAGTGAGGGTGGGACAGTGGCTGCTTGAGGAATACATTTTTATGACATTGAATTTTATTCACTAGGAGTTTGTTGTCTAGATTTCTAATGTTTGAGCACAGACACTGTCTGAGGAGACAGATAGGTAAGTGACTATGTCAGCACTACATAAGGAACTAAATGTAGTATCTTTTTTTTTGTTTGTTTTTGTTTTATTTTTTCTTTTTCTTTCAGGTAGGATGTAGCTGCTTTGTAACACACTGGCTAACCCCATCTTTTTGGATGGAATAAACCAGTATTCTATATGGTCTGCTAAAGCTGGCTTTGCTTTAAGCTACTAAAACAAGTTTAACCAAACCATATAGTAATAAGCAGGATTTACAAGGGGATTTTAACCAACAGCAATTGTTTCTTTTACCAGTATATCTGTTGCTAAAATGGATGGAGACAGTCCACAGAAAAGGCTAGATATCCAGTGGTCATCAGAATGGCACAGATTTAGTGGAATTAATGGAATTGCACTGATCACAGATAAGGGTCTGGTTCTTGTTTATTTCTTCAGTAACTGAAACATATCACACAATCATAGAATAGTTTGGGTTGGAAAGGACCCTCAAAGGTTATCTAGTCCAACCCCCCTGCAATGACTAGGGACATCTTTGAGTAGATCAGGTTGCCCAGTAACACATCCAGCCTAGCACTGAAGCTCCACCAAAAGTGCCCCTAGCACTTGTGGTCTTCTGTAGTTGCAAGTAATCACAAATTACACCATATGGTTCTTTCCAGAAACTGTTCAAATTACATTTAAAAATTGTTAGGAGTTTTGCATCAGGTACCCTTTTGGGAGGCTATTTAAGCAGCTCAGACTGCTTGTGGTAAGAACCTAACTTTCTGCTCAAATTTGTTGTCAGACACTGTTTACTCATTTGCTTTCGTGACAACATTGTTTTTAAACTGCATAATAACTAATCTTTTCCCATGGCTATATTTATAGACATCACTCATCACCACTCTTAGCCTTCCTTCAGTGGACTAAGCAAGCCAATCCTTTCTGGGCCCATCTCTTCACACAACCAGTTCTCATCGTCATGTCCTTCCTTTGAGGAAATCTGACCTGAGCTGCATGTAACATGCCAATAGACCATCTGTACACTGACATGAGCATTTTTCTGACCACAGGTACATGTAATAGGATTCATAATCCTCTTGTTCATATCTGGGCTACTGGCAGCTCTTGGGGATCCTTGTGTTTAGTGAGTATTCTCCCCCTCTTTTAACATTTTCATAAGTTAATTTTCCAATTTAGAGCATATTTGTGTTACTTGCTCTTAAATCCATGTTCTTGCATTTAGTGCATTTTGTGTGCCTTGATTTACTACTGTAGTTCTCAAAATCATTCAGTTATTTCTGCTCGATCTCTTCATCTTCTTTTCTGAGGTTGTCTCTAACTTTGTGTGTTACTAGCAGATTTCATCATCATAGAATCATAGAATCATAGAATAG
>NW_009944786.1:0-27446 GCF_000696875.1 Nestor notabilis
GACTCGGCGGTCCTGAGGAACAACACGAAGTCTAGCTAGAGTTTTAAATGATGCTAATCTAAAAGGGCCTCCTGTGGGTGGCTTGGGCAGCTTTGGTCTCTCAGCGTTTTAATCTGAGCAATCCACTTGAATTAAATGGACCTCTCTTTGGAAGGGGCCTCTGCGGGCTGTCTGCTTTGATCGCTGCCTCAAAAGCTCAAAAGCCACGGTGTGTGTAGCACTGTGTGGACTGAGGCTTTCAGCTCAGCGTGCCGATAATGGGAGTGGTGGGTTGGCATGTCTTGATTTTAGCAGGCACTGGCGAGGCGAGGCTGTGCCCGCCCGGGCATCCCGCAGCGTGCAGCAGGTCACCGCTTCTCGGCATGCTGTACATCCCTGGTTTATCTTCAGCAGTTGGGATGCCTGGTTAGTTACAAGTGTTAGTCAGTGATGCCTCAGACAGGCTTACAGTTCTTGATAAAAGTTTATGGGGTTCCATAACGAGTTAATGGACCGAACTCTATCTTAAGTAATTTTAGGATATATATATTACAATGCTATTAGCATTGTAGGCTAATTGGCAGAAAAGGGAACCTGTGCCAGCTGTAACCTCACAGCTGAGGAAAACAATGGGAGAAAAGGGACAGGGCAGGAAGTCAAGGGTACATTTTTCCCGCTCTATCCTTAATTAATGACTTAGCCAACTCTTATGGAATACTGCTAGAAAAAAATGGCTGTAGTTAAAATGCTGTTAGGAACTGTTGTCGAAGTATGTGTATTTAGGCTTTTAGGTTTGAAAGTGAAGTCCTAGTACTACCTTTTAAGTGCTTGCATTTTCTCTATTTTCTTTTTAAGGGTGCTTGCAAAGTATTTATTGAGGGCATCTATTTTGTCATCTGGAATATATAGATAAGGCTCTTGATTGGAATAGAAAGTAATGTGTCTTGGAGCAGGGTTTTGTCAGGTTAATTTGCTAATAAACAGTAAGCCTTAATCTGCTTTCAGAGTTGTATATTAAAAAGGGAGTGGGGCAAAACCACAGGGAGTTAGAAGAAAAATAATGATTATTTTTTCTTTGAAGAAATTACTATAACTAATATTTGGCATGTTTAATCTAGTGACAGCCGTGTGTGCTGTTACATACATAGCCATTCTATACATCACTACCAGTCTTGAATCAAAATGCAGTACATAGAACCTTAAAAAGGATCTGTATTAAAAAGGAAGAAAAAATCATAGTGTAAACAAAGGTGATGGCTTATGGGGCTTTATTAGATTCAAAGAGTTTTAAATTATTTCTCTTAAAATGCACTAAATAATCATTTTATAATTAGTTACTGAAGAAGAGAGACCAAATATTTGTCATTGACTTTTTTTCCTCTTCCTCGTCTTACTGTGATTTTGTGGGGTAACTAACACCACAATCTGAGTTGTCCACTGCTGTGTGTTTTGTCTTTATTGATGGAAAACTCAACCTTCACCACTGCACAAAAATCCTCAGGCATTAATTGAATGCTTTACTATTTAATGTGTCACAAATATTTCAGCTGTTTGATTGCTGAAATTATTCTTAGTGGAATTCATTCGGGGCAGACAAGGGTTATCATCTTTGCCAAGTATGTTCAGCCAGGTACAGCAAGGGAATGTGTGATGTAAGTAGCTTGGAATATGCTACTGCCAGGTAACTTCAGTCTGTGTCTGGGCAGGAGTAGGAGCTTGGCATTTACTTGGCGTGCGGGTGAATGTTAGTGTCTGGCTTCATGTCTGTTGAATCTGTTATAATCAGTTTCTATTTGTAGTGAATGAGTTCCTAATTTATACATGTTAATATCAGCAAAGCCTGTTACAATTAGAGTTTGAATTGAATTGACAGAAGGTACTTTATTTACTTCAAGGTTCAGTAAATGATGTAGCAGGTGTTAAGAAGGGAAACACTGTTTTGCTTTGTTGTTTAAATTATGATGTCTGACTGGACTACTGATAATTTGAAGTAAAATGCAGTGGTTTTCCTTTGTTTTCAGTTTGGAGGAAGGCAAGGAGGAGTTGCAGTTCTGCTCCTATTTGGACTGCCTAATATTTCCTGCCTATTTGGACTGGCAATATTTCTACCCAGTGAATCAAGGACATTGTATTATATAGACAGGGCTATAAATGGCCAATCTACTTTTGTATCAAGGCCTCTTCGCTATAATCAGCTTACACTCCATTTGCTTAGTATACCAAGCAAACCTGCTGTGACAGTGTTTGTGTAGTGTCTTACTCACTCTGTCCTTTAAAAAGTTTAAGGACTGCTTAGCCACATGCCCACCTACTGTGCTGGCGCTGCTGTACATATTATGGTTTTCCAGCAGCTATTTCCTTCTCTGATTTTCTGAACAACAGGTGATCCCTGTGCATTTGAGCCACAACTATGGGCTTGTTTGACAAGCTAGCAGGATGGCTTGGGCTGAAGAAAAAGGAGGTTCATGTTTTGTGCCTTGGCTTGGACAACAGTGGCAAAACAACGATCATAAATAAACTTAAACCTTCAAATGTAAGTAGCCTACTTAGTTCACTGTTGATGTTTTTACTGCAGAGTTGATGTTGGTGTAAATTGGTTTTGCATGCTGTTACACTAAATATGACCTTGGAAAGATGTGAAGAGCTTTTTGATTCAGTACAATGGAACAAATATATTTTAAGGGTTTCCAACTAATTAAAACTAAATGTAAGCATCCATGTGCATATCATGAAAGCATTTCCCCCAAACCACTGTTAATATGGCATGTTTTTTCTAAGATTACTACATAAGGAAGGGTTTATGATGGCTGAAATCAGGATCTGAAACAGCTTTCTTAGGTCACTTAAACAATTGCTATAGGATTGCAGTAATGAGTGATGTGTTGAATATTTGTGATTAATACAATTGTGTAACAACTTGTCTACATTTATCATGTTTATTTTAATTTCTGCCTGGGAAATAAGAAGTCTATAATAAATAATAAAATAGGAAACAATGTGTAGATGCACACTTATTGGTGACTTCAGCATTTTTAAAGCAGAATACCTTTCAAAATAAGTAGCATGTATACTTGCAGTTCATTCATCCAGTGAAAAGTGTCTCAGGCCACTAAAAGCGAATAGTATTTTGAGCAAAGTTTAACCTAGGATTACCTTGTTTCTAAGTATGTTTATGGAACAGAAATAGATTAATTTTGGTGGGCATGTTCAAAGCCAGAGGCTTGTGCGTCTTGGTTATTACACATCTAGGAAACCATGATTTCTGCTGTTTACATCAGGACACAGCATTTGGGTTTTTAATTTCCATTGACCTTTTCCTGAAGAGTATTACTGGAAATTGTTTAAAAAATGTACCATAGTCAAGAGTCTGCTATTCTTCCGTTCCTGGCAATTATTCTTCCACTGAAAATTAAAGAGTTTTATAAACAAAGACTATAAATAGTTTACTATCTGCTGCCGGTCATTTGCGTGAAATGTACAATTTGTACCAGGCAAATTATATATTTATGTAATTTTTGAGACATTTGTTGTAGCAGGGTTTTTATGCTGTGCCTTAAGCAGTAAAGGATTCCTAACTAGAGCTGAATACGGACTTTAAAATTTATCACAATAATAGGTATGAGAGACGGTCCCAAGGGAATTACAGAAGTAGAATAAACAAAATTTGTTTGCTTTCCTGTAAATCATGTAATGAAAATTTACTTCTGAATGTTTTAATTTAATGTGATGCTTTAAGGAGGGTAGCTTTGCGTACAGCTTGTGTGAGTCCTATCCTTGCAAGATATGACAAATTCTCTAATGTGCAACAAATATCATTTGATCAGACATGGTTGAATTGTTTATTATTAGTAAGTTCAATGGACAGATGATTTTGATCCCTAGATCAACCCAGTCTTAAGAAGAACGGCTACTTTGCCTTGGGAGCAATATGTTACGTGTCTGGCAAATACAAGTGTTTCTCTAGGACCTAATAAATAAATTTGAAATAAAAGTGAAAGAAATAACATTTCTTCTGCTCTGCTCAAATTTTTCCTTGGGAACGGGAACTTTTAACTAAACTGTTTACAGTGCTGGAATACCATTTTCGTAAGGAAGCTTGCAGGTGAACAAGCTACATTTGCTTCAGTCGTATACAAAAAGTCAACTGCTTACAGACAGCATGTTTAATAAGGGTCTCTAGAAAGTCTGAAGAAGGATTGCATGTCACTTTTTCAGGCAGCTCTATAATCTAAGGAATGTAACCTGTCTCTCTAATCAATATTGATGCTTCTTAAAGGAGTTACTCTGTTGTACCAACTTAACTGATGGGTTCTTTGGCTAGCTCAAAACTGGTTATCACACAGATCTCTTAATAATGCTTTATGGTTTGGCCATTCCTCTGTGGTAAATGGTGATTTCTTCCAGTGGTCTAATAGTTTGAATTGATCTATGGTTAAGCCATTGTATAATGTCTGCTGTATAATTCCCAGTGTCAAATAAACTCCTCCAGCCTGTGGACAGAAGCTGAGAAGCTGAGTGTCGCCAATCTAGTATCTTGATAGAATTATAGCCTCTTTTATCTAAGAGGCTTGGGGTGTTGTGCAGACTTTTTTTGGCTGACATTGTGGTTTCCAGACTGCACAAATACTGTGAACTTTGACCTCAGCCAGAACCTTCAAGCTGATACCTTCCATGTTAGCCTATATCCTGTTTATTTCATAGGTAATATCCCCACATACCCATACACACAGGCTAATGTAAAGGGTAGAATCTCATTTTTGATGATAAAGTGTTTTCAGTGCTCTTGTCCAATAGTATTCACTGTATTTCCTAGAAAATACAAAACCTTGAGTATGAATTACAGTACTTTTCTGGGGACTTTTTTAATATAAAGCATCTGGAGTTGTAGGAAGTTTTTGTATTGCACAGTTGGGGGGAAAAATAGTTCTGTAATGTATTCATGTTTCAAATATATTTAAATATATATTATTTATTTTCCAACTTGGTCATAAAAGCTATACTTTCTTTCCTTTAAAGGCTCAAACTCAGGACATTGTTCCAACAATAGGATTCAATATAGAGAAATTCAGGACTTCGAGGTAGTAGTTTCTTTCATTTTCTCCATTTAGCCGTATTAATTAACATACTAGTTGGGCTTAATTATATAGTTGAACTTAATTAGCTCTTCTAGTGGGAGGTAACCGAGTACAATGTATGGTGGTACAATGACATTACATGCCATTTGTTGAAACGTTGTAGTACCCAGGAGTCAGAATCATGATCCAGGACTGACAGTGTTAGAATGTATTGTATGTTTTGTGCTGCTATAAAACTATGTATGTGTTAAAAAAAGGTTTTGCAATAGTTTGTATAAGCATCTAATTTCCAACTGTTAAGAATTTCAGAATAGGGCACTGTTACAGTCTTGAGGAGAGACAGTTGCTTAGATGGTAACCTGTATTTCTTTAAGCACTCTCACTGGAGGGAGTCTGAAGAGATAGAAGTTTAATCTCATTAAATGACAAATGGTGGCTACAGTGTTAGTGATGGAAAGATGGCAGGGGCAAAGGTCAGGAAAAGGAGGAAGAAATCATTAGTTGAATGAAGGCTAAGATTCAGAAAAGGAATGTTGTGAGACGAAGATACAAGGAGATAACATTAGCCAGTATTTTCTTTTTCTGTAGCCTTCACAGTGTATTTTGAATGGGTGCAATTGGTCTTCAAAACAAGTAGCATGCCCAACTGGATGAGAGATCTGCAAGAAAATTTATTCCTTGATAATAATGATGTGTGGGACGGATAGGTTTCATATTTTTATAGGAGGCTCAGCAACTGTATTCTCTCAGTAAAGCACACCAGACAGGTTTGGGATTAGGCTACATAAATCAATTAATATTGCTTTCCTTTGTTCTGATCCTGTAGCAGGAGAGATGACCTGCAAATACACCATGTAGCATGGTGGATACTGACATGATAAAAAAATAGTCTGAATGGGATCTTATTTTGTATTTGATGTAACTTTTTATAATCATTCTAGTTCTTTTATTCAGAGAATAAACAAATATATTTTCCTTTGTGAAATATTTCTGTAAGACCACAAAACTGGGTAGGATAGTTTGAAAGCAGATAGAGTAATCAGAGTTCATTTGGGAATCTTTCTCAGTTGATCAGGATTCAAGCTGATCTATGGTTTTTTACTGGCAGCGTAGCAAAGAAAATAGTTTGGGTTTGGGTTTTGTTGTTTGCTTCTTTGCGTCATACTTCTTTTTGTCTTTTTTGCAGTTTGTCTTTCACAGTGTTTGATATGTCAGGACAAGGGAGATACAGAAATCTATGGGAACATTACTACAAGTAAGCTTCTCATTTATTTTAAAGCATTGGTGTTCATATTAGCTGTTGTGTATGTTATTTAAACAGCAGTATGATATCTAGTGGTTAGAAATGATTCAGAGAAGACTTACACGTGGTGTTTGACAGGAGGTCAATCTGGACAAATAAAACTTTCTGTTCTAAAAAAATTAGAATTTTTATGTGCTGTTCATCAGCATGCTTTTGGGGACATCTTGTAGACTTAAAGATTGGCTGATGATCCCATACCAGAGGTGGGATTTAAATGTTGAAACCTGAAAACTAATCCTGTAAGAAAGCACTAAGATGATTTAGGTTTCTAGTTTTTCTGTTCTTCTGTAGGTAGGTGACTTAAGACCCACAAGGTATTGGCTAAAGGCTGACAGTTTTAGAGGTGTGGGAAATTAGCCTTAGAGAATAAGGCACGTGTAACTAACAACTTGACCAAGTATTCTTAGATGTTAGTTATTAAGCAGGATATTCACTGTATTTTGTGACACTATGGTATTGCCTTGTGATAATAGACACCATTTTCTGTTTTACTAGCTTCTAATGAAACTTGAATCTTCATTTATGTTGTCTCATTGTTATTCTGTAATATCTGATGGTGGTCTAAATAAGCTGAACAGTAGTCAGCCATACAGAAATACCTGGGTGAAATAGAATGGAGAAATTCTGGAGATTACAATATAGATTAAATATTAATATTTAATGTGGTATTAAAGTATTCTTTAATTGAGGGTTAACACTTCGTCTCCTTTCTGTGCAAAGTATGTGTTAGCAATTTGAAAACTTCCTGTGTGGGTAGGAGATCTTCACTGTTCAAAACTGTTAAATGTATGTCTTCCAAATCTTTTGGTTTTCAATAACTGATGCCTTTAGGCTGCTTTCAAAATGCCACCCAAGTGCTTCGTAGCAAATTTTTTTTCTGACTCCTGTAGTTAATGCAGTAACTTTTCGTTTGTGTGGCTTAAACAGTTTATTTCATCTTAACAGTAAGAGTTTCTTAGGTAGTGCTGAAAGTGAAATGTGCACTTGTATCCACCTGTTTGTGATCTAGTGCAGTGGGCACATATTTAAGATTAACTTCTGAGAATAATATAAAACTAATAATGTATTGTTCGGTTTGTAAAGTTAAGCAAGGTCTAATGTTGCACATATTGCAAAATGGCAATCAAATCTGATCAAGTGTCTTAAGTAGTTGCTTTGGAGTCCTTGCAGCTTGGCCTGTTCTTGTATTTGGCTTGAAACTATCTTACAGGATGTCCTCAAAGTACACTTGTCTTAAGTATATGTAACTCATGTTGTGTCCCCATTACCATTACTTGTTTGTGAAGTGACTTTTTTGGTAGGAAATACATGCCAGGACTCTGATTCCTCTAGAAAAAATACTGTATGCTCATAAAAATTACTTAGGCATCTTCAGCTAATAGGCAAAAGCTTTACTTGCTGTCAAAGTTCTTCTGTACTCCAGAAAAGAATGGACCATCTCATACAGTCCTAGGCTTGTCAAGTTATTTCTGGTTTTCAGTAGGTCTAGGTCTGTTTCGTATCACAGTACAAAGGTAGATGGTGCTGGGGGGTAAAGAATGTATCTGCAGTTGTCTCTCAGGGAAATGTAAGGAGAAATGAATATTACATTAAAATGTAAATTAGAAATACTTTTAGTGGGTGTTTATAACTGTTCGTCTGAATAGATTCGTCTTTATTTTGCTTTCAGATAAGTTCCAAGAAATGAAACATCAAGTCATAAAATATCATATATATTCTGAAATAATGAGTTGAATAGTTAAGGGGACAGGGTTTTAAACTGAAAGAGGGTAGATTTAGATTAGATATTAGGAAGAAATTCTTCGTTATGAGGGTGGTGAGACCTTGGAACAGGTTGCCCAAAAGAAGTTGTGACTGCCCCATCCCTGGCAGTGTTCAAGGCCAGGTTGGATGGAGCTTTGAGCAACCTCATCTAGTGGAAGGTGTCTCTATCTGTGACAGCGGGGTTGGAAGTAGATGATTTTTAAGTTCCTTTCCAACCCAAACCATTTGGTGGTTCTGTGACATGGTGTTTAGGAGCTGACTGCTAAGCTGTGGTCACATTGGTAGCAAAATGTCGTGATGATTTGAAATAGTTGAAAGTTTTTACCTGTTATTCAAAGAAAAGAAAGATCCTGTTCATGCATTCTTTTGTAAGTTATGTTAATCCGCGTATGCTTAGTTGCTAAACAGCTATGGACACATGTTTTTTTTCTAAAAAGGTAATTAACCTTTCTCTCACTAAACTTGGTTTAGTGTAGGAAATGAAGAATTTCTACTAAAACCCATCTTGAGATTTTCTTTGTCTGCCCGCACTGTCAGAACAGAAGTTGGTTACAGTTTCAGAGGTCATTTTTCAGCCCCAGTAATGAAATGAAGCTCTTCTGAAGGGTCTGTATAGACTCAACCTTTTATGAGTCATGCAGCTGACAATCTCGTGTCTCAAAAAATCATGCAGGTTACCAAAAGATTGAATTTCGGAGATAAGGCTGGATTCTAATGTTAATGGTAAATAACAAAATTTAGAGGGGGGGAAAAATATCAGGTTTGGGGTTTTTTTGGTGTTTCTTCTGAAGCCTTTCCTTAATCAGTTTAAGAGAACCTATAATTTGCCTCTTTGCTCTTTTTATGTTATGCAGAGAAGGCCAAGCCATTATTTTTGTCATTGATAGCAGTGACAAATTAAGAATGGTTGTGGCCAAAGAAGAACTTGACGCCCTTCTGAATCATCCAGGTGAGGAGGCTTTTTTCCCCTTCTGTTTCCATTATTTATGATATTGTCTTAAGAAAAGCCCTTATCTGACACGTTCTGCATGCTGAGTAATATGCAAATATATTAGTCATTCACGAATACTAGAACAATAATAGCCTTCACTAAGTTCACATTTACAAATTGATCATACTTCAGTCAGCTTCCCTGGCTTGGATTAGTCTCTTATTAATCAATATAGCTCAAAAGTTGCATTGTTTAGAGGAAGAATAGACTTTGACCCTTTGGAAGCTGAAAAACCTGTATGTGATGATCAACACATACAAAAAGTATCTCTCTGTTTGGAGTTTTCCATGAAGACAGATAATTCTTTTAATGGAACTTTTATTTTCTTTTTTTATCTTCATTATCTTTTAAAATTATTATTCTACTTTAGCCAGGAGTAAGGAGGGGTAATTATACCAGTCAGTTTCAATTGCCTATAAAAGGATGCATGGGATGGCAGAAGATAAGAAGTATGATCAGGAGGGTGGGTTTAGGGGTTTGCTTTGGTTTTTTTATATGGAGCTACACTTTTTAAATTAAGTTCTGAGATTAGTCAATTCTTTGCTTCTCTGCCCTCCCATATAGCAAACATTACAGGAATGTTTTTCGTAAGCAGTATGCAGATTGGACTTTCAGCACTTCAGGTAGTTGCTCTTACCAGGTTATAAAACTACCTGTAGGAAATTTAGAAATTAAATAAACCTGTAATTCCTTATTTAGTTATTAAGCTGGTAGAGCCTTAACTTCTGGGTTTACCATGCTGAAAGTAAGAAAGGAGAAGCTGACTTGCATTTCTAACCAAGAAAATTAGTATGTGGTAGGGGCAGTTATATTACTATGACTGTATTTTCCATGAAGACTGCATATACTACATTAGTTCATCATCAAAGATGCTGTAACTGAGGTGTGTGTGAGAGCTGTCTGGGCCCTCTTAATTTCATGTTCAAGGGTATGGGTCATTTCAAGTGCAGACACTGAAAAGACAGACTTGGAAAGGTGAAAGGGGAGGATAAGGTCATCCAAAGGCTGCAGGTGGATTATATAGAGGCCAGGGAGCTTTGTACCAAAGCAGATGTTAATCACAGTAGTAAAAGATAATTCTGTTGGTAAAATGGAAGCTGCATAGGACCAGAGGTGGGAGGTAGAAAGTGCTGTAATAAGTTACTGGTTTATTAGAAGGCAAAAGAGTGAAAATGTTAAGACTGAGGAGATGCAAGCTTAGGCAGCGCTTTTTATTTAGGCATTAAGAGGTTCTTAATGCTGATCTAGCAGGTCAGCGCAGTTCAGCTGTTGATGTGTTTGTGTCTTTCAGTTCTGAATGACTATGGCTATGGCCATCTCGTATATTCCCTAGAACCAGGAAAAGGGCAGTTGTGTATTTCTGCCTTGGAGTAGCTCAGCTCAGATGCACAAGTGTTACTGTTTTATCATTTCTAATTTCAATAGGTCACACCTAAGAGAACCAACGAGAAGAAAAAGTTCTTCTAGTAGTAATGTTTGATAAAACTAGTGTGAACTGAATCAATATATAACTGGATTACTATATCAACATTTTTATTTGTATTACTGTTCTGCTTCCTGCATACACTACTTTTCTCTCAATCCTCTTCTGCCTCTGTGAACCTCTTGGAGTGGATTACATTTACATGTTTACTTAAGGTTTAAATGGATGCAGGGTAACAAGCTTGATTCAATTCCTGTCTGAAAATCTTAGCAATTCTTCAGAAAAACAATTCCCTCTCTTTTTGCCAGGCTTTGCCTAAGGTGGTCAGGTGAAAGAAAATGTGTACTGTGAAGCATTAACGGGCATAATGTACTAGCTGGGACTGTTTAGTAAATCAGAACTAGAAATTATTTTTACTTATGTAAGTGGACAATGCACTTTACAAGTAATTGTTTGATGATCACTGTCATTTTTAAATCAAACTTCATTCTTCAGCATTTGGAAAGATGGTAGTCTGTAGATTACTTGTTTTAGATACTGACTCTTGGGTCACTTGACCTCCGGCACATGCTTCTAAAACAAACTGACATTTCTGTAGATTTGAAATTCTTTGCATAAAATTATACATCACACGTATCTAGCGTGGGGGATATTTTTTTATGTGTTAACTCATAACTGCTTGCAAGTAGAAAATTTTACTTTCCATTAATAGGTATAAAAAAGGGGGAAGGAAATACTGTATAGTAAGAAACAATGTCATAAGGTAGGAAATAACGTCAATTTCTGTGACCACCACTTTAGCAAGCATCTTTAAGTGTACATTTTTGAGTGTACATTTATGTGAATAGGTTGTGCCCTCTTTTAATTGCTTAAAAAAAAATTGAAAATTGCTTTATTAATTTGGCTATTTGTGTATGTGATGTCAACTAATTTTTGTCATTTTAATTTATCCATAACCTGCAACTTGTGGGAATTAGGGTCCATTTAATGATACTGTAGATTAATGTAGAAGTTTTAATCAGTTGAACAAAAGCTGTTCAACTATGGAATCAAATGAGAGACTTAATGATACTCTGTGCTGTATTTTGAGGTCTGTGTTTTGCGTTAGATGGTATCAGAAGATAAAATAGCTCCAGATAGGGTAAATAATTGTGAAAATTGTCAGTGCTTTGGTCAGCATTTCTGATCTCTGTGTATGGGTAGACAGTGTTATCTCCACTGATTTTTATGGAAAGGCTCAGTAGGGGGGTTGAAAAAAACACAATTAGGAAGGCTCAAACCACTTCAGCATTGAGAGTTTGCTGGGGTTTTGCTTTGCTGGGTTTTTATGTTGTCCCATCATGTTATGTCCCACCACTCCCCCGGCAGGGACAGCTGGCTTACGTTTGAAGTTCTTAAGTAAATCCTTAGCTTGTTCCTATGCGAAATAACCTTTTATTTTTACTATTTAAAAAGAAGCCTGTATAGCAATTTGGGGGGAGGGGGGGGCTGGGGAGTGTTATTTTCCCTTCAAGAATTGATTGATAGGCTCAAATCTAGATTTTCTAGATTTTCTAATCCTGTAATTCCTCTTTTGCTTGAATAATGTGAAAAATTCTTACAGTTAGTATTGGTGCTGGCAGTTTTGCATCTGTCAAGTTGAAGACAGTGTACTTTGCTTCCTTTCAATGACTCTCTAGTCTTTTGTGGCAATCAATGAAGCTTATGCTTTTGAATGTGTAACTATGCCAGATATTGCCAGTGGACTTGGTTTGGTCTGTAGTTCTCACTGCTAGCTGAGAAGAGCTTCTGAAAAATAAGTTGTTCAAGTGAAGATAGGATAAGGGATGTCCAGATGTGCATTTTTTCCTATCTTACTAATTTTATGAAGTCATGAATGCTCTCCAGAATGCAAAAGGATAATTCAGACCACCCTTATGCAGCTGTTGCAAGGTTATGAATGAACACTTCTGTCTGTTTTACACATCCAGTCCTCACCAAGCAGATGTGTAATATTTGTAGGCAGTTGTTTGATTTCCTGTTCCTCAGCTTCACCAGCAATTTATACCTACAGCTTTAAATGTAAGTATAAGGTAGGGGAAAGGGGGTAGAAGATCCCAAAGACTCCAGGAAAGTCTGTGAGCATTCTTGAAGCATGCATCAGAGGCCATGTGACCCAACAGTGTGCAAGTTGGTAGGATACAACCTTCAGAGAATTGCAGTTACAGGTGAGCAAATATCTTCCTGTACTGTTTGTAGCTTATTACATGTAGAGATTAACAAGTGTTACATAATGCCATGCTAGTTCTATTTCTGCTCATGTCTAGATATAAAGCACCGTCGACTGCCTATTCTCTTCTTTGCTAACAAGATGGACCTCAGGGATGCAATGTCATCTGTGAAAGTATCTCAGTTATTGTCATTAGAAAACATCAAAGACAAGCCCTGGCATATCTGGTAAATTTCCCTTTTGCTACCCTTTTATTGGTATTACTTTTTACATTCATGTTTATGTCTACCATGCCACTCAGTATTATATAACATAAATTACATCAACTGGATAAAATGCTGTGTTGCCACATGTGGGAACAGTAGTAATATTAAAATACTTCGTATGAAACTTGTTTTAAACACACAGTGTTGACTGTGTCTTGAAAATTTTCACAATAGGACTGTTACCCAAATAATGAAATGGAGAAATTCTAGTGAAATCAGAAAGCAGTGTTCTTATCAGAAGAACAGCTGCTATTATTTTGTGCTGGGAAATTGAGTAGAATTGTTATCGGTGCTGCTTGCAGCTTTCAGAATATCAACAATTAAACCTTTAGAGATCTTACTTAACTCTGCAGATGCTTTAGTAAACTACTGCTGAAAGGCCATTTAGTAAATTCAGAGGGACACCATACTCTACTGTGTAATTTTTAGTTGTAGGAGCTAGTCTTTTCTTTCTGAAGGATGTAAGCTTTCATATCAATAGAGGGATTTTGTGCCAATGTTCACAATGGAAAAAAAAACCCTCTCATCAGAAGTGCTTTGTAGAAGTTAGATTTTTGTCTTATTTAAGTCCTCAAATACTATAATTAGAAGTGAAATCAGCAGCTAAATGCTATTGAAAACTACAATTTTCATTTTAGGTCTTTTTTAATACTAAATTTGGTTACTTCTGCATTGTTTTGGGGTCACTGCTTTTTGTCTCAGAAATTACACCAATGAATTCTGAAGATCCTTGGAAAAAAATGTTATAACTAACCACAGTAATAGGCCAGATTCACTGCTGTGCTAGTTTTCGTAAGCTGAATAAGCACAGTTACACCCCTGTGATTCAAGAGGTAGATTTACACTCTTCTTGGTGTTGCTTACTATTATATATGTATTACCTGACATTCCTAGGGTTGCTGTTACAACGAAGCATACTATACTTTCTTCTCCCCATACTCCAGCATCCTCGCTGCACATAGGAACTGCATGGGAGGATGCTTCAACTCAATAATTTAAAAGTCACTTCCAACCTAAATGATTCTATGATTGTATGATTCATCACTGTTGTTGTAGATAGGAAACATTTTTTATAGCATAATCTGAATGGAAGTGCTGCAGGACAAGGTGGCTGCCTTGTATGAGAGCTCTTCCAGAACCCCTCATGTTCTAGGAATAATTCCTCTGCCTTGAAACTGAAATTAAAATAGATCACATCTTGAAATGGTGTTTCCATGTTTATCTGGAGGGTACTCTAGAATGTATCATTTGAGAAGCAGCCTTCTCCATGTGAAGAAAACTTAACTAAATTGTAGTTGATGCTACTTTGCAATTCTGCAAATTAGAAGTATAATGATGACTGCACTAAAACCAGGTTTTTACAATGTTTTTGTAATTTGATTTGTTTCTTTCAGTGCCAGTGATGCTCTTAAAGGGGAAGGATTACAAGAAGGTGTAGATTGGCTCCAAGGTATATCATATGTAATTCTCTTGCTCTGTTCTCATTCTGTTAAGCTTTTTCATTTTGTAAGAGTTTTTTTCTTTATTATTTCCTTTGTTTTCTTTCTGTCCATTTCTGCTGTCAGATCAAATTACACAGTGAGTACTGATGCTCCATCTCCTATTTGCCTTTCATTTACCTCCTTAACATACACAAAAGATCATGTCAGTTTCTCTGACAATAGCAAGTACTATGAAATATTAATGCATAACTCTTGCAACCAGTGCAACACTTTCTTGTAAACAATAATACCAGCTCCTGCACTTCAGTGTATTCTTGCAGTAGTTCAGCTTGTTCTGTAATTCATTCTTACTGTCCTGTCCCAGTTTTACATAACTTAATGTTATATATCAGGAAAAAGTAAATAAGCAGGCTAAAAAAATAAGTGAAGTACACAAACAAATATGCTAGTTTTGATTATTCAACTTCAGTTCTTTAATCTAGAGCCAAAATAAGAACAGCTTACATTATAACTATCACAGAATATGCAGACACTCATAACTACATAGAAAATACCAGATCCAGCTTAGAAGGATGTATTACATGTTTTTAATTACAAACTTGATATGGATGCTGTGTATCCTTCTATTGCATGTTGCTAAGGATCTGGTCTTTTTTGTCCTCCCACATACTGCTGAAAGCGTAGAATAGTGAAGTGTGGTATTGTTTTGGTAGACTCATTCTAATTTTAGCTGCCTAATTTTCGTTGCTTTCGTTGTGTGTGTACTAGGTAGTGTAGTATAATCTGAATCTGTAGGTTTCTGTGTACTGGCGTGTTCTGTGCTCTGGCAGCCGCTAGATGTCAGCGATGTTCCGGAGTCAGTGCCACTAAACTCACTCCCTTCAAAATGCAGCTAAATAATATCCAGCATTGTCCCCAATTTAACATATCGCCATTTATCTATTGATACCAGATTGCCCTTTGTACTTAGCATCCTCACTGCTAATTAGAAAGAGATGGTTTATTTTACTGTATTATTACAGACTACAAAAAACATTAGGTCTGGTTTTCAGAGGAAGGGACCAAAAATAGTCTTTATAAAGAGATTCACTGCCCTACAGAACAGTGATCCATTCTCTACCATCTAAAAGTGTTCTATGATGGGCAACCAGCATCTTACTAATGAGTTTCCTTCACTATGTATCCTGTTATCATAGAGGAAGATTCCAAATCACGTCCTTTTTCCTAATTTCAGGCATAGTTCTGATTTTGTAATATATTCCTATAATTTTCAAGGTCTGTGCTTATCTTTGAGGAACCTCCTAAGAGTCAATCCAGATTTTAAGTTGATGGGTTTGTATGTAGCTTCAAGCTACTTAAAAGGATCTTAAATGCTTGTCTGAATATTTTGTCAGAAAACATTCAAGTTGTATACGTGGGTTTTTAAGCACAGTAAGCAGGTGATTCACTCACATTGCTCTTCATAGCTATTCACTTCTCATGGATTGTTAAACTTCTTCATTTTCTGAGCTGAAATTCTTCATGGATGGGCTTTATCTAAAATTTCCTTCAACTCCTTGGCTCAGTGTCCTCAACAGCTTAAAAGGGGTTGGGTTTAAACCTTTAAACCATTGTTGCCTAAATGTGCAGTTTATACTTTTAGTGCATGAAAACTTTGATATTCCAAGAACTACAGTTCTCCTCCTCATCCCTAGACCACTAGATGGAAAAATCTGGAATAACTCTTAAGTTATAGTGGTCCCTAAATCATGGCCTGTTGATGCCATAAAATTCAGTGGAGGAAATGACACCTGGTTAGTGAAGGCTCAGTTCTCTTTGTCAGCAGCCATGCTTTCCTTAGTTACCTTTTCCAGACCCATCCCAGGTAGTTCACAGATTTGGGGCAGCAGGGGCAGAAGGTTTTACATTCATTTCCCCCAGCCTAATGAAGGCTAAGTTTGCTTATTTCCCTGTTTTGTAATGCAACATCACATCATCAATAGGGTAAAACTAAGCTGTCTCACAACAGCCTAACCCCAGCTCACGTTCCCTGTTAGGGGGGTGAATTGTGCCGATTTCCACATTTTGTAATGGGGATGTGGTATATTTATGCTAAGGAAATGTTTGAAGTGAATTAAGAAGTGGCAATCAGGCAGCAATATGGAGAAGTGTGGCTACTGAGAGCAAAGAAGTTCTCATGCAAGTTATTAAAAAAACTAGCTTTAAATCCTTTGCTGTTGGGGAGTTGGTTCATGTTCACTTACATGGAAGCTGAAAAGTATACAAGGAGTTAAAATGCACAGTTCATAAAGTAAACTTCTAGGCCTTATTCTCATAAAAGTTATCCTATAAGAGCAAAACAAAAAGATAAAAGTTGAGTTATGTGGTAAAGTCTCCCTGTTAATTAGCAACATTCAGGGAAAACAACTTGTCTGTGGAGGAATTTTGGAAGTAGATGAGAGACCAAGCTGAAAACAACTGCATTGTCCCCCATTCTTGTAACTACACCAAAATATCTTTTGGTGTACTTGTCACCTGGTCAATTCCAGGTTATGTGTTCAAAAAGCAAAATATAGCAAGAATTCATTGTGTATTAAGACTAGCCATTTCTTTTTATTAACAGATCAGATACAAGCAAGGAAGACATGAGAGATAACTAAAAGATGGCGTTCTTTTACAGACTTTGCCAGTAGGTGTACAAGTTCCTTGGAAAAGAAGAGTGATTTAAATAAAATTAGCAGTTCAGCTAAAATATACTCTGTTGACTTGTTACCTTTTAGTGTCTTTTCCAGGAAAACTGAATGTAGACAACATAGCAGCTCAGGTATGCACAGATGAATTAAATTGAATCTTGTGACTGGAGAGCATATATAAAAAAATATATCTATATTTCTGTTAAACATCTGCATTCATTTGAGTTTTAGGTGATAATTAGCTGTCATGAAATGCCCCTCTGTTTTTTTGGGGGGCATTTGGACACCTTTTGACCAATTTATCTTCCTGAGAAACATGATCAGTACTTTCTGAAATACAGCTGCATGAGATACCTACTGATTTTAGGTGCCCATTTTTAGGTATTTCTGCTTTTTTTTTTTTTGTTTTTTGTAATTGTAAAGTCTGATGTTGGTGTTTTAGTAACCATCTACAATAGGCTTCTAGAGGAATATTTTGATTTAAGATACAAGGATTTGAATATACTGTGTATTTGTTAGAGATGATTGCAGATGTTTATAAGGAACTGCTTTTAATGAAATGTTATAAATTGTTTCTGTAATATGCCATGGTTATATTTGCATTCCCATCAATAAAAATTGTACAACACGCCATGGTATTTTTAAACTTATATATGTTCATTGATGGTCTTTGTCTTAAATTTTTTGTTTTCTGTTACTTTCATTTGGAATGTATCTGTTTTCCAATGGAAATAGCATTGTATACTGTAATAAAATGGTATCTCGTTTGCCAAGTGCTTTTTTTTTTAATTGCATATATTTGTTACACTTTCTAATAAACTAGACTGTTCTGCCAGATATTTAAAGAGCATATGGTTGAAAGCTGTATTTTGAAAACACCGTTAAGGGACAGTTCACTAGTTTATAGATCATTAATATGAAATGTCTTATACTTCTGTTGTGCATAAAAACTGTTTGACTTTCGATCTCAAAGATGTATTATAGGTTACAAATTAAGCCAATGCTAAGACCTTTATTCTTGTCATGCTACCTCTCTCCCTTTTATCCCTCCTCTCTTGCCCAAGAAACAAGCAGACTGGCACTGGGAATGCTGAACCCTGTATTGAACTGATTAGTTGATTCCTGTAGGAGATGTAATATGTGGGTCTTGCAAAAACTTCCCCCCTCCTTATTAGAAGATGAAACACACAAATGTTCTGTAAGCATGCCTTTTAGGGCTCACTTAATAGAGAAATATTTGGAGCAAAGGGCCCTGCCTGAAACCGTAGAACAGTTTTATGTACTTTCAGTCCTTATTAAACAATTAAAATTAACTCACTTGCTTTTCTAGAGGGAACTAAGTCTTGCTATAAAAAACCTTTCTTACAGGATTCTATAATTCAGACAGTTCAGTGTTTGTGACACCTTTGGCCTTCTGTCAACTCTGAATCTAAATATCTATACAAAATCAAATACAAAGGAAAAAATTGTAATTCTGAGACTTTTTCTAACTGAATTGTGGGAAAGAATTTTCTGGTTTACTTTGCATTGGTTAATACACTAACAAAATAATATTTGTTGGAAACCTTTTGCTGAGTGTAAGTATTTGTAATTATTTTGGTTCACCTATATGGCTTATTTAAATAAAATGCTTAATTTTAAGTTGGCATTTTTTTTCCTACCAAAGAAAATGTAAGTCCTTATATAAAAGTACTGACCTTGAATAAATTGGACCTTGCTGGCTTTTGGCTTTCTGACTATTTTTGTTTATGTTGGACTACACAAAGTACTATGTTTTTTCTCACTTCCAGAAGATTTATTACCTTTTTATTAACATACATCTACCATGTTCACCTGCATGTTCACCTCTTCCCCAATATGGTGTACAGGCATAGGTCCCTAACATATGCAGTTGGTACAGCCTTGAGTTGCTCTAATATCATTGAATTTGGTACAAAGATGACATATTGCACAAAACCGTCGTGCATCTTTGCAGTACGGCTCCTTCGGAGCTGTTTTCTGTGGGCCCCGTGGCTGTCCCTCTTCAATGCTGTTCTCCCATTACATTTAGGATGATAAAATAATGTGTTTACCTGGATGCTCTAAGACAGTTTACATGTATGAGTTCAAAGCAGAGAAGTGCCTTTGGAGGTTGAAGTGAGACTTGCAGAATATTCCTTTTTTCTTCATGTTACTGTAAGTGTATTCATAAAATAGGAACTTGAAAGGCAATAGAGTGACTGAATGAGATTATGAGAGAGTTTGGTCTTCGTACCCCACACGTTGTATGCTGTTGCTTCTGTGCACTAAGCTCATTGCCCTTCTATGTATTTATGAATTTCCTTAAAATATGCCTGCTAATGCTTAAGACTATCGAATTTTCAACTGAAACATGATGCAGTCATTCTTATGTAAAAAGTGTTGCCTTCTCTTCTTTACTAAGTGGGGGCTATCAGGGAAACATGTGAATCCTAATTCTTTCTAGCCTTGCCTCTTTGTTACTGAGGATGCTTGACAATACAGAGTAGCCCCATCAAACTGCTTCTGTAGAGCAAGGTAGTTGGTGCTGAGGACCTGATGTCCCCAGTTTGTGAGACTTCGAGTTTCCTTTAAGCATGGCTCTTTTCTGGCCCTCCAGATAGTGCCTCTTACTTGCTGGAGCAGGTTGGGTGCACTCTGAGCTTTCCTGTGTACTTTCATCCAGAAAGAATTTAGTTTGTGTACTCCCAGCCTACTTTGAGATGTAAACAAAAGCGCTGTTAGTGAGGATGATCTTTAAAGTACCCCTGTGACCTGAGCTAGCATACTAGTGTAGGCATGCCTGTGCAAACTTAAGAGGGAAACAATCCCAAAGTTTTGAAACCATGTAAAAGAATAGAAGAACTTGGCAAGAGGTCTCAACTCCAGTGAAATATCTAGTGAAAATACAAGTTTGTGGTACGGTCCAGTCAGAACTGGGGAATTTTATTCCATTAATAAAGGATATAACCATTAGACAGGGATTAAGTGATAACACTTCCAAATTAGAGGAAATGGCATAATGTGAGTTGTGAAAAATAGGCAGCCATGAGTACAAAGAAGAGTTATCAGCTGTCAGGCATCATTGCTGTTTCTAGCATCATCTGTATTTATGATCACACAGGTTTAAAGTTGTTATTAGGGAAAGCAATGCCTTTTTTTATACATTTTTATCTATGTACTTAAAATTTCACTCTGCAAGTAAATCTGTATGTTTTAACCTTATCCACCAACATTGACTAGCATAAGCTGAACAGGAAAAAAGCATCTAAAAATTGGTGTAACACGTAACAAATGGATTAAATGAACCAGAAAGTCTACATTGTTTCAATTACAACAACAGTCCAAGAAAAGTTTCATCATTTATTTTGTTAGCAATGGATTACATGGAAGCAACTTGGTCCAATTTAACATCTTCATCAGTGACGTGATTTTGTTGGCCAGTAGTTGCATTCTTTCTTCAGTGGAGTAAGGATAGACAAAGGGTTTCTTCTCAAGGGTAGAATGTTTCAGCTGGGAAAGGTGTTGCTTTTCTCTTGTAATAATTCTTCTTCCTTCAGTCCCCGCCTCCTCCTTTTTTAGATTTGGTTTGGTTTGTTTTGTTAGGTTTTCAAAGGGAAAGTGTTATTCCGAAAGTGGAAGAGTTACTCTGAAACGGAAAGGGTTACTCTAGTGCCTGGAACCCATGGATAATTTTCCGTTTAGTAAGTCTTTTGCTGAGGTTTAAATTAAGTGCAAGTTAATGCTCTAAAAAATTTTTGGCACCAGTTTCAAAGTAGTCTGAATTGATTTATAAACTAATCCAATCTAGTGGTTAGCAAGTATTGCTGCATATTGCAATTAAGGTTTGACCTTTAGTATTTCTTTAATTGTTACCATCATAAAATAAGAATAATAAAATTTATCTTGGAAAACAGTTGCAGAATAGCCACTTCATTGCTGACTTTGGAGTATTTGCATATGTACAGACCTTTTGTGTTGCAGCATTACAGTTTCTGGAAAATAAAAAACATATATCCAAACTCAACTAGTCTAGGAGGTAGGAGTAATTTTTTTAGTATCAAATTTCCTTTTCACCCATTTCGTAACTGTTAAAGTACTACTCAGTTCTCTGTCTACTCCGATATGTCACGCAATGTCTCAAAAAAGGATTAAAAACCCCTCCTTTTGTGGGTAATAAGTGTCATACTTTCCTTGAGGTGTGTGTTCTGTCATCATGTCAGGTAATGTATTTTAATAAATAAGTTCTGGGTTAATGCAGGATACAAAGTATTACGTGCTTTCTTCAAGGCTGTAGCAATGCCTGAGTTAAGTGAATGACAGTTGATCTGATGTTGGCATCATAATAGGAGCACTTCAATCAGTTCTTAATATAAAGAAAATTGTACAGCATTATTCAGGGAATTGATTTAATGAAGAGATAATGTGAACCTTTCTTTTCAGCAGCAGTTCAGCACACCCTGAATGAAATTTGGAAAAGCTGCTGTACATCTAATATTTATGAGCTACAGTAAGTGCATCCTATACAGTGCTATCTTCCATTGCAGGGAAACCACTTTAGTCTTATTACATGGATTTTATTCGACTAAATACTTCTAAAGAACAACATCAGATAAAAAGACTAAGTTTCAAGCTTATATGCCTGTTAGCCACGTATGGTGTTTACGTTGCTGAAACAGCTTTTATTCTCTGACTTCAATAACAATGAATGCTTGAGTGAGGAAACATGGATTATTCAGAACTGTTGTTCTTGGGTATTAAGAGAAATTTTTCCCCTACTAAAGGTTCTGTGTGTTGGGCTTAAAAAAAAAAGGGAGGGGGAAGGAGTGTTACTTATCCATTCTGTTATTTATCCAGCTAACTAGTCTGATTAACAGTCGCTTGCATTCTTAAAAACCCGGGCTTTAATTGTTCTTCCCTATTTCTGTATGAAACACACAAGTTTCACGTAACAGTAAACAGTATGCCAAGAATTAGACTGTTTTTCTGTTTGTGCTGTAATGAGATTGAAATATTTTCTGCCTGTTTGGAATAACTTATGGATATAATTTGTATACATAAGAAAAGGTCTTTTCTTTGTTTTCTTTTTTCATTTTTTTTTATTTCTTTCTGGAAGCTTAAATGAAGTGGGTAAGAAAATAAGTTGTTCCATGAAACCAGATGGGATTCTGCAACATTTGCAGCCAAAAGCTTTCATGATCCCGTTTGGCTCAAACCTGTAAGAATTCTGCTTGTTAGAGACTGGTGTACTTCGTCATTTCTATATACAGAATAGTTTGCAGTGTATTTCTCTGGATACTAAAGATGATTCTTCCTTTTGTTATATACTAACATGTGCTTGTTATGAATGTGGTAGGGTTTCCTGGTTGTTTTTTTAATATATGCATGTAGATTTTCTAATTGTGAATAAAGGGCTCAAGTATTCTGTGTTGTGAAATCCAGCAGGACAGACAAAGGAGTGGAATTGGTGTGTCTCTAACAGTGATTTGCAGTCAGTGGTTCTAGGAAACCTTGGGGTCCAGTCTTAAGAAATTTTTGAAAGGTAATGAAAAAAGGCAAATCTGCTGTCCAGAGGCTTAAGTTACTGTACATAGGCTTGCACCATAATCCAAAACTGCTTAGTAATCTGCAAATTGAAAAATGTACTTTTAGGTAGCTGCATGGAAATAGGGTAAGCCTTTAGAAAATTAGTAATCTGATCTGATACTTGAAAGTGTAGATTTGTACAGAAATATGTATATTCATTTTTAACTACAAATCTGATACTCAAAAAACATTCTAGATAGCAAAGTGTTAAATGAACTATAATGTAGAATTGCTGGTTATATATTTAATGGATTTCCTTTATTTGCATGTAAGACACCTCTTTTCAAAAGCTCTTGCATTCTTCTAGACACTAAATTATTTGTGCTGCTTTCTACCATACATACAATATATGTTAGAAGTTGGATAAAATTAGCTTACTGAAGCACTTTGACCATCTTCTTGCTAGTAAGGATGGTGGTTAATAGAGGGATTGGTTTAGCAAGGAAGCACAGCCCAGCACAGGATGGTTTTACAGAGACCTCGTTATATGAAATGCAGATTTTCTTGAGCTCCAGTTAGAGTAGGGTGTTTTGCAGTGATTAGCACTGGTAAGAGCACAAGTGAGTTTCATCTTTATATTCACACGAATGTAATTGATATGAGGTGCTATCAAAAATTTTTGGAAGCCTTCCAGACAAGCTGTGCTAATCAGCTGAAAGTTATCAATTCTATTGGAATTAACAGAGAAAGGACTTTGGTCCTCATCAAGAGTAGTTAGGTGCATACACACCACTGTAGTATGAGGCTTCCAAATGCTTCTTGTTCCAGGCCCAGGTGCAGTGAAAGTCTGTTTTAAGAAGCTGTAGGTACATTGGTCATCTTTTATTTTGTTCTGTACAATTAATTTTCCATAGCACTTCTGCTACTAGTTAAATGTAAACGTCATAAATTAACAGTGTGGAAAAGAAATTGAAGAGGCCTTCCAAAAAGTTAATTTAAAGGTGCGGGTGGGGGGGTTGTTTCGTTTTGGGTTGGGTTTTTTTTGTAATTACTACATTAAACTTTGGCCATAGGTGGCACAGTGTATAAATCTTACCCGAATTCTAAAGAAAACAGTTACAGCTCTCAATAACTGCGGTTAACACCATGAGTCATTTCCAGCTGTCTTCTCCAGACATGAAGGCATCTGAACAATAGCAGCTGACCCTGTGGCTTTCTCTTTTTTTTTTTTTTAAAGCTATTTTCAATAAATCAAATGGAGGAACTGTGTGTTCACAGTTAAAGGATGAGGGTTGCTGGAAGCTGTGCAGTGCAAGCTTCATAGCAGAAGGTCATGGCTAGATAGAAAATATATCCTAGAAATCCTTGCTAACATGCTTCATCTGTGTAATAACATATCCAAGACCTAAATCTGTTGTTCGCCTTCATTTTAGAATAAGCATAGATTAGAGATTTTAAAGTCATTGGTATTTGTTTCAACATCTGGACAACTAACATTGTGAGAAATGGCTAGAAAATGCTATGTGTGATGACTCCATTATGTGGATTTATTAACTCATGGTATTGTGCCACCTATTAGAAACTTTGCCATAGTCTATTATATACTGGAAAGGAAAAGCATTGGTAAGGGACCACCTGTTACTAAAATACTATTTGTGCCACATCAGGCTGTAGACATGTTGTGTTGTGTGTGAGCCTGGAGAATGGGATTGCCTACTAACAAGAAAAGGTAGCCAAGACATACAAAATAATTTTATAGGTCAATGCATTAGGCATGTATGAAACAGAAAACTGAACTATGCTATTGTTTGTCAGGGTTGTGCCTCAGAACATAAGACCATTTCTTGTTGTAGCAATCCAACAATGCAAAAAGCTTGAGAATGTCTTTTTGTTTAAGAGTTGTGCTTGGGGGGAAAATGTTCAGTTTGGTGGGTTTTAAGACTACATTTCTCCCCTAGTTATGACTTTGATGTATCAGAAAAGTTCTAAAACTGGATGTGAGAGGAGGACTCTTCATAAGCCAGTACAATGGAAACTTGCTTTTCTTTTTGGTATCCAAACAAAACAGAAGATTTGACTCAAGACTTTAAAGACCCATAAAAAGGAGGAAATTCATAAAGCACAATTAAAATTTCACCATCTGCTCACTCTAAAGCAGCAAGGAGAAGGGGGAGGTTTCCCTTGTGCACAACCATTATAATCTCAATTGCAGTAGAATATCGGTGGATATGGAATAGGCACAGCACCTTCCCCTCTCCTATCCGAGATACTGATTCAAGTGAAACTCTGGGCAGGATAAACTACAGGGACAAAAATGTAGTGAGAGCCTTGGCTTGACATTTTCCTCTTCTGTATCATTGTATCTCAATGCATCTGTGTTTTAATGGTTTCTCACTGCCTTTGGCAATGCCACATTACCTCGCATGGGCCACATGTGAGTACTCTTAATCTGAGGCCGAAAGGAACCTTTTTCCCCCATCTGTTTTGGCTTGCATGTGTTGGTGCTGCTGTTAATGCTGACAGCTGTGTTAATATGCAAGGCCACCTGCCACATGGTAGATACTGCATCTCTGGGTAAAAGCCTAACTTGTCTCTGTTCATGGAAGGTGTAGGTGGCTAAAACTGGGTTTCTGTTGGCAACTCTGCTGGTGGTTCCCATTTTGTTATTTTAAATGTGTCAAAATTATTTGCTCTTAAGTCATGTGGTACTTAATTACTCCAGTGTACGGGAAACAAAAGGATTATCTAACCTAGGTCACGTTCATCTTTTATATTGATATAGTTTTACTACTTTTATTAGAATTTACTTATGTGCCTCTGGTAGAACTGTCATTTAGTACATTTATGTTTTTTCTGCCTTTAGATGCAGCGAAGAAAGGAGAAACAGATTTGAGCACAAAATGTTACTGTTTGGGATTAGCATTTCTGATTAGGTTGGCTCTTTGTTCTTGGACAAGTACAGCCCCGGTAATGCTTCGTGCTGCACTGTGGTGCCCCTCCAGGCGCCTTGCTACTAGACTGTGGACAGATTTTGGATACGGCTAGGTGTTTTGACTGCCTCTGTGTGCAAACCACTCACCATAATATACTTAACTACATCCTGAGGTGGTTATGAGGATTAATTAATGCTTAAATCCTTTGAAGGTACCGGATGCTTTATAAATGCTAATTATTATATTCAGGTTTGCTACAGCTTAGGGATTAGACCCTACTTAAGCAATAGGTAGGGAAGCTGTGAGATGTAGGCGGCAAAGAAGAATTAAAAGTAATAAACAGTCACTGAGAGCCTAAGCCTCCCTGCAGCTTGTTGGTGCAGTCCCCAATAAATTGCCACTCTTCTAATTTAGTTTTGGAGCCTTAATTACTTTTATTTTCAATGTCAGAGGGAGTGTCTCCTCTATAATGTTCCATAGGGGCTGCTGTTATGTAGTATTAACCCTGACTGCTGTTTCCCTGAAAGTGGGCAACTATGTACAGGCACTCTCAAAATGTGGTTTATTTTTTCTCTCCAGTGTTCTGGAATGAAACACTTAATATTTTTGTGCTAGTTTAGGGACATCTGTATGACTTGGAGAATTGTCTGCTTCTTGTCAGGACACTGAAAACTAGGCATGACCTTGTTGTGTAGTAAATGTTCCCCTGAATAAGGTTTGTGACTGGCAATCAGACTATGAGAAAGGTCCTTTTTGTAACCTGTTAAACAACCAGCTAGTCCTAACTCAGAGCAGTAAAGATGTAAGTACATGTCCAATATCCGCCTGCGTCTGTGTTTTTAAAATCCACAGCAAAGCTGTATGAGACCTGGACAATACGAAAGGAGCTGTCTGTGCATTTAAGTTTTTGCTTATAGCTGAGGCAGTGGAAAATAGACAGAAAAGTAGTCAGAAGTTTATTTCCAGTCTGGTTTATTGCTGCTGTTCTGCAGATAGGCCTAGACTAGAGCTTCATGTCCACTCCAAGTTGCAGCCATGGCAGGTTGATACTATTGCACAGCGGTAAAGAATATAGGCAAAGAGGCCTTGGGTATAGACGGGGGGGCTTGCACCAGGTGACCTCTCAATGCAGAAATGGGATGCAAAACGGAACTGATAAAAAGGTGAGGTTTAGAAATCACAGAGAACACCGGAGGTGCTAATCAAGGTGAGAAAGGAAAGTATGGTTCTGAATTGAAAATCCTAACATCAAGGTTTGTTTATTTTACTGGTAATTCACACTCAGTGAATCATTAGGGTTGTGCCCATCACCTCTATCTATAAAATTAGGATAATATTTGTCACCAGGTTGTTGAAGTGGCAAGGTCATGTCTGTCAGTAGGGATGTTAACTCTAAGGAGGCCACGGTCCTCAGGGGGATAAAAATGAAGGTTTCAGTATTAGAAAACAAAACAGAACAAAACTCCTTTCTAGGAAGAGATCTTCAAAAGACTGGAGAAGCCCCTTCCTCCAAGTCACTGGTCTTCATCGGCAAGAATGGCCTGAATTTACTGCAAAAGTGACTGAGAGAGGCGAGTGGTGAAACTGTGTACCCTTACTTGATTGAACTGTTACACCGTGCATGTGTATGTGGTGTGCGGCAGCCAGGTGCTGCCCGGCCCAGGACAGCGTGAAGCCAGTTACTGACTTCGCAGTGACAAACGTGTGCTATCTCAAAGTTGGCACAGGCTAGCCCTGGTGTGTGCAGCCGGGCGGGAGTATGACTTCTCAACGCTGTCTGTTCTTTTTATTTCAGAGTTAATTTTCCCTTCTGATCTTTTCTCTTTGTTCACGCTAATCACGCCACATTAACTTAGGAAAACAGCC
>NW_009944787.1:0-16008 GCF_000696875.1 Nestor notabilis
CCCTTGAGACCGGGTCAGGCCGACAGACGGGTGTCTCTGTGCCTTTCAAAGTAGAGTTCCCTACTATTATGATGTGCTGCCGTTTCCTGGAGGCACCAGTAGTGATCCTCTTTACCGGTACATCAGAAGGATGTTCAATTTGATGTGGTGGGTATTTCATCATTAGCCACCGAGGGCTGGTGTTGTCAATCCTGGCTCCGCCCCCTGTGAGTCAGCTGCTCGCCTCAGCTGAGCTGTCGGCTCCTAGGCAAGTCCTCTCGAGGACTTGAGGCTCCCTCGGTGGCTCTTGCCTCTCAGAAATGAGGCTCTGGGATGCTGAGCTTCCCCCTGCTCCGCTGTTCAAGGCGTCGTCTCGGGAGATACTCACTTCGACATTTCATTTTCCATACACTATCTTCAAAAGAAAAAGGAGAGTAAAAAAGTCACAGCAAGTAACAACATACAAGAGAAGTTCTCAGTAGATCTCACCTTTTCACTTCTTTTACCCTTTTGAGGAACAAAACCATCTGAACAAATTAACTGATACAGTTTATAAAAGATAAAATATCGCATCCACAGTACACCTGTCTTGGATTTTACTTGTTTGGGTTTTTTTTTTTTTTGTGTGTGTATAGTAATTGTAGCAGACAATAGTCAAGAGTATTAGCTACGTCTTACCCATTCCCCTTTTCATCACTCCACACCCCTGACATGTTCAGGCCTTGCATAAGCAAGCATAAAAAGACATAAACACCAGTAGCCCAGAGATTTAAAAACACAAAAAATTTAAAATACATTCACAGATTAATTTTGAAGACTTTATTAATTTTGAAGTGTCAATGTATTTAATATATGAGAAAAAGTGAGAACTTCCACAAAATCACCTTTTTTTAAACTTTATCTAGTTGATAACATAGCTATAATTGAAATCATATCTGTGGTATGCATGTATGCTATTACTATTTAAAATTAAGTTAAATGTATATACTTGAAAAATATTTGTCATATAGGCTCAAATTGTCACATACTCAGAATGACAATGTAGTGCTACATTTCCTTGACAACATGAGGGTTATTCCAGTGAAGAAATGAAGTCTGATTACATGTCATGTATTTTGTTTCTGAAAAAACTACACTAAGGCCACTAAAATGATGTTGTTAGAAGAAGAAGCTTGTACTCAATGAAGAATGATGCATAATTTCTCCTGAGTAACAGATAGAAAGGATAGAAGCCATTTTTCTAATGTGTATGGAATTCATTGAACAAAAATAGTTGTTATAGTCTCTAAAAACATTTAACTTTATGAATGTCTGTTTCTTTAAAACTTCAATTCTCTTGTACCAATGTTTTTCGAAAAGGAAAGCACAGTACAACTGGGTTCAAAGTGCTGCAAGTTGCTGAAGATAGATTTTCTTAAATGAGTTTATATAGACATTTCTATTGATTCACATAAATTTTCATATTGTTATCTATTTAGTGGCAATATTTACAACTTTAATGGTAATTCTGGCTTTAAGCCAAACATTTAAAACTTTTTATTCATTTTCTGCTTCACTGTTTTGATCTTATCCAATTGATTTACAAGAGCTCCAAAAGTACTTGAAACTACTTTAGAGATGTGAAGACCTTTTAATACATCCTTGCTTACAGAACAAAGCCTCAGAGCAGAATTACCTAACAAATAACTAACCATATCATTTAGGGATAGATAACTGTCTCAGATATGTGAAAAGTGTTCAAGTGGATTGCTTTTAATACAGAATTTTTCTGTAACAAAATCAGTTTCTCATATCTAATGACGTTTTCTCCAAAAGGTTTCAACCGATGTGATTTCTTTCCCTGTACAGTTGTGAAACAATACAATAGAGGTGTGTATGAGAAATAAGTACTACTTTGAAACTGCAAGTGTAATCATGCCTTGATATTCCAAGTAAATGAGGCATGTAACATGATCATAGAAATAATCATGTACATATCTGGATTAAAAACAGATAAAGTAATGACACGGGTGATATGGTTTAGTGCAAGATGCCCCTGCCCGTGACATGGGGGTTGGAACCTGATGATCGTAAGGTCCTTTCCAACCCAAATATTCTATGATTCTATGATTCTATGACAAGATATCTAAACACAATTCTTTGTGCGATCTGCCCCATGTTATTAAAACATGAGGGCATTTGGAAATTATTAGAAAAAACTCTGTTCTGTGAAGGAAAAATTGACATAGAATCATAGAATAGTTAGTGTTGGAAAGAACCTTAACATCATCTAGTCACAACACCCCTGCCATGGACAGGGACATGTTGCACTAAACCATGTCACCCAAGGCTCTGTGAGTCTGAGAGCTTATGGTACTGTCCTGGGTTCAGCTACAGCAGTCTTTTTTCTCCTTCTTAGTAGCTGGTGCAGTGCTGTGTTTTTAACTTTCAGTCTGGGAACAGCGCTGATAACACCGATTCTTTTAGTTGTTGATAAGTAATGTTTACTCTGACCAAGGACTTTCTCAGTCTCATGCTCTGCCAGGGAGGAGGGGAAGCCAGGAGGAAGCAGAGACAGGACACCTGACCCAAACTGGCCAAAGGAGTATTCCATACCACAGCATGTCATGCCCAGTATAGAAACTGGGGAGAGTTACCCGGAAGGCCCACTGCTTGGGTAGGCTTGGGTATAGGTCAGAGGGTGGTGAGCAACTGTATCTATCTTCTTCCTTTATTATCATTATTATTATTAGTGGCAGCAGTAGTGGTTTTGTATTATACTTTATATACTGGACTGCTGCTATCTCAACCCATGGGTGTTACATTCCTCCAATTCTCCTCCCCATCCCTCTGGGAGCAGGGGGAAGAAAAAGGCGGGGAGTGAGTGAGCAGCTGTGTGGTTCTGAGTTACCAGCTTGGCTTAAACCACTACAGGCACTTTCAGAACAAAATACAACATTGTGAGGACAAAACATGATTGTTATTTATTTTTGATGCATGGGGTAAGGTTTTCTCTTTTGCATTGTATCATTCCAAACACTGGATGGTTTAGATTGCAGTGCAAATGCAGATAATGATGTTGACAATTACCATCTCCAGTGGATATTTTGTTCTCATACCATTATCTACAGTTTCATTTTTTTTCTCAAGTTGTTTTTTATGTTAAAGAATAGAATAAGCAATGATAAACCTTTCCGCCCTGCCCTTTTTTTACCATCCTCATATTTATCATACTGTATTTATGGACACAATATACAAGTACAGAGAGAGCAATGGCTTATACTTACACTATCTCACTTGTGGCTTTAAGCTGACACACTGAGTTACGAAGCCTTATAATCCTAGAAAGGTCTCCAAAGCCAATTGACAGCAGCCATCTAAGTCTCTCTCATGGGAGATTTTGAGTAACCTCAGAATTTTTTTAGCAGCTAGATCACCAGTTGGTAGCTTCAGCTAAATGCCTACATCTCCAGCCTATGCTTCTGGCATTCCATGTGTCCTGAAAATCATCTTTATGTCAGCTTCTGTACTTCAAACTTAAACTATACAGAGAAAAATACACTCCCATATTTCAGTAGATTGCTGTAATAATTATACATGATCAGATAAAGGAACAAATTGCAGTCAGTATTTTACTGTGCCCACCTATAATGTCCAACAGGAAAAAAAATATTTTCTGTAGTCATATCTAGTAACAACACTGAAGCAAAGTCATGTTCAAATGTGTAACTACCTAATTTTGTGAATTTCATAGGGAGAAGTAGGAAACTGGAAATCCAGGACTGCATTAGCTGAATACCACTCTGATGTGTTACCACTTCATACTTATTTTACGTATGTGAAAATCATGTCATAGAATGAATGCTGTATTGTAAGTGAACATAGTTTTATGCATTTTCTTTCATAACATAAAATTATTGGCTGTCAACTGACGTGCTAAACAAAGAAGATAAGCAAGCCACTTACTTATATTTAATAGAGTGCCAACTAAAGGTCCAGCAAAATGTACCAGCTTAGTAATACCATGTAGGCAACAATACTCCATGACCCTTAAATAACATTATCACATAGCTTCACATGGTTTAGAGATTATAATTGCAAGATCTTATGAAGACTAAAGTGGATAAAATATACTGTGCATTGTTGTGTATTGCATATGTAAGTTAATAAGCTTTAGCAGGAAAAACGTTACTATTTCCAACTATGGAACAAAAGCTACTTTTTATGTTCAACATGGGTGTTCTCTATAGGCCTTTAAATTTTATTTAAAGACTAATTTCAACTCAACAGGTTTTCTTAGATTTTACAGCAGGCTTATATTAATGCATTATATAACATTTTGAGATTTACATGCATTATTCAAAATAAAATTAGGTTTTCTCATTTTTTTTTTCTGTTATGGTAAGTGGGATATATTCAAATTATTAGTAGGCTAAACTATGATTTTTGAAAATAATTTGGAATTATAGTATATGATTTTCTTACAGTAAATATTTATGAGTGTGTATGAAGAGGGGGAGAAAAAACTTTTTAGATTGTTTCTCACTTTCCTTAAAAGTCTATGCTGCTGTTAGAGATCAAGCACTGTAAGAGGTAATCTCACAGTCCAAAAAATAATTGATCGAAAGTAAAATAATGTTATACAAAAGAAAAGAAGTTAAGAAACAGGCTAAAGTGAAAGGATTTTGTCTTCCAAATACCTTCTCAAATGACCATAGTAACTGTTGACAGAGCCTTATTATACCTCCACTTCGATGTGTTACTCATACAGTGGCCAATAGAGATATAGGCAGAATGAAGTTAGAAAACTCAGATCCATGTTCTGTCCAGATGAAAAGAAAACAAGCTCTAACTTTTTTCCTAAGACATTTAGCATTTATTTTACTTTTTACAAAATGGATGTACTGCCTCAGTGCAAATATTATGAGTCTTATGAGGAGCTGCTGAGGGAACTGGGGTTTTTTAGTCCAGAGAAAAAGGGTCTCAGGAGAGACCTTATTACTCTCTACAACTACATTCAGAGCTAGGTCGTTGTCAGTCTTTTCTGTATCAAGTGATAGGAGAAGAGCATATGGTCTCAAGTTGCAGTAGGGGAAGTTTAGGTTGGAAATTAGGAAAAATTTCTTCCCGGATGTTGTCGTGATGTCCCCAAGCACAACACTGCACCAGCTACTAAGAAGGAGAAAAAATGACTGCTGTAGATGAACCCAGGACACCTGAAAAGGTTGTCAAGCATTGGAACAGGCTGTTGAGGGAAGTGGTTGAGTCACCATCCCTATAGGTATTTAAAAGATGTGTAGACGTGACACTTAGGGACATGATTTAGTGGTGGATTTGAGAATGCTAGGTTATTGATTGGACTCAATGATCTCAAAGATATTTTCCAACCTAAACAACTCTATGATTCTGTGATTCTATTTTCAAGCACTAGTCTGCTCAGAAATTTATTTGTGTGTCTAAAGAGTTAGATTATCTAAGGTTTACTAAGAAATACTTTTAAAAAGCAATTCAGTTGAAAATGGATGTCTCAAGCCTACCATATCCCCTTTCTAAGTTCTTGTACTCCTAATACCTAAGGCGACCTACAAGAAAGTTGAAGAGGAACATTTTACAAAAGGGTAGATTTAAATATAAGGAAGAAGTTCTTCACTGTGAGGGTTGTAAGAAAGTGGGACAGGTTGCCCAGAGAAGCTGCTAATGCTTCATCCTTGGAAGTGTTCAAGGCCAGGCTGGACGGGGCTTTGAGCAACCTGGTCTAGTGGCAGCTGTCTCTGCCCACAGCAGGGGGTTGGAACGAGGTAATCTTTAAGGCCCTTTCTAACCCAATCAATTCTATGATTCTAAAGAAAGCCTAGAGTGAATAGCTTAGATTTACAAATATAGCTCTTAGATATCACAGGCTAGGCCAAATGTAGATCAATAAGACAATAAAAATCATAGTTATATGAAGTACTTATTGCAGAAAAATTAGTAATATCTGATTCGCTATGGGTTTTCTGTTGGATCCATACCAACCTTCTGTGTAGCAGCTGGAGATCAGTATGCTTCAGCACTGTTTCCTTCTCTAGACATTTTGTTTGAATAACAAATAAATACATTTTATATTATTATATATACATGTTATATACTAGTTAATAGAGTTCCATTAATAGCAGGGCTTTTTCTAGTAAGTAGTGCTTTTAATAATAAGTTTAGTAGTTATACAGGTTGTAAGAGTGCCCACAAAGTTATAAGTGTTAACAGCACTTTATATGTGCTCTATGAAATATACTAGTCTCATGTATCGCATCTTAACCCCTCCAGCATTTTGCCTCACCATTTCAGTGTTTTAAATTGTATTAACTTGGGAATTATTTCTAGAAGTACCTGTGCAGTCATTACAAACATAAGAACTAGCAGTTTTGTAAGATTTAAACTAAAATACATAAGACTGAAGCTTCTCATGAACAAGAGCCTCTCTGAGGGCTCTCTGAGGCCCTCTTTTCTAAGGGGCAGTAAAACAGCCATGGGAGAGAGCTGCACCTCTCAGCCAGGCACAAGAGTCTAACAACACAAAAGCAACCCTATGCCAAGCCAGATACCTGATTGCTATACAAAAGTTGCTCTGCTGGTTCTATACTTGCCTGTGAAAACAGTCTGGAGATTGTTCAGATAATTGATTTCTTTTTCTAGTAACTTAAGAGGCACTGAATGAGGTCCTATATTTGTTAAATCAGTGCCATCTGTGTTGTATTTCCTCCCATCCTCCTCAGCATAGGCATATTTTTGATATTGTTCTAGTCTGGCACACACATTTTTCTTTTTAGTTTTAATTTCTTTATTCTGTTTGCCATGAGGAAAAGAATCAACACATTTTCAATGAGATGATGCTTAGCACATATTAAAGTTTAAGTATACTGATTTTTTATAATCTCCAATCTGGAAACTTTATATCAATACAAAGGTGCTGCTAATAAACTTTAACATTTTTGGTAATAATCCTTTAATCAGCTGCCTGGAAAATTCTAAATCATAAATGTATTATAAATGTTGGAAGATTATCTAGATTAAATAATTCCTTTTTTAATCTAACCGGTGTTACATTATAGATGTAAAAGTGCTATATTTTAGAAGCAAAATATGGTTATAGACTGGTATACTGTAAGAGAGATATGACATTTCTGTCTGGTTTTGCAGATGTTCGTATTTGTTAATCACCAATTTTCTTCAACTCACTCTACAGCCACTATATTAATTCCATCCCCAGAGCCACCCTTATCCAAAAGAAATCAGTCCATTAATGATGTCTAGAATCAATAGGAGACTAAGCTAAGTGACAGTTACCCTACATACGCTTTTTACAGCACACATTTATAATGTGTTTATAGACAATTAATTTTCTATTTGCACTGCTTGGGACAAAGATAAGTGACGGCACGTGATTGTGCAGAAACAGTGTATCAGAGAGAAAATGGTAACTAATTGCTTAAAGGAAAGTTATTATTTAAATTATTATTGAAGGAATGTGAAAAGATAGGAGCACTTTTAACCAAAGTCGTTCTATTTAGTTGCAGAGAATGAGCTGAAATACCTTGTCTCAATCTGTGGAAAAGAGAACGATTTAAAGTTATGCCTTGCAAATTTCCAGAAGCATAGGAAGGTAAAGTACCTCTTCTCAGCCCAAGCATATCATTTCATAGGGCTGACCTTCTTTTAGATTTTTCTCTAAAACCATGAATCTGAATAAACTAGAAATAACTGTGTAATAAATGAAATTTCTGCTAGAAGGGTTCAGGTATTCCCAAAGGGAAACAGGTGTAATTCTTCTATCCTGCTCTTCTTTCCACTCTTCAAACCTAACTTCTGCAATGATAAATAATGCAATGATAAATAAAGATGATAGAAAGAAAGTAGAAAGCATGGAATAAGGTGATTCAGAATGTTCAGCTATGAAATAGTTCTAGAACAGGCAGGTTTGAAAACATCCTTCTTCATATCTGGAATTCACATTAGGTCATAGTTCATCTGGCTAAAACTTTATCCTAAACCATTACCAGACTGTATAATTTTTGTATTAGTTCTAGCCCATAATTTATTTTTAGAGAATAATTTTAGCCTCTAGAAAGAATTTTAATTCTATTTAATGAGCTTTTTTAATCAAAAGTCATACATTATTATGGCAGCAGGTTCTATATTTTTAGCCAAGAAGGCCAGATTGCTTAGAGGAAGATTGCTGGAAAGTCTTCATATTTTTAAAATGTAAACATTATGTGCTTCAATATATGCAACAATTGAGCCATTTTCTTCTTTCTTCCCTTCCCTCTTTCCCGCTTCCTCTTTTTCCTTCCTTCTCCTTTTTTGTCTTCCTCCCTTCTTATTCAGTGTAGGTCTTCTTCCCATTTTACAAAACCACAAAGATACATAATACTTAAAAATCCAAGAATTGGCAAATACAACACTTGTAAAATCTTTGTAGGATGATTTTATTTTCAAATTATAAGTCAAGCGCAATCATCTACATCCTGGTTGTAAAGCCATGAAAAAATAAGAGGAGGGCTCTTTTCTCCTGTTTCCTTCCCTTCTCCCAGAGCATGAAATTATGTGAAATATTGCATAAACTGAAAAGAATATTTCCATCGAGTATGGCTAAATATAGAGGTAACTCAAGTTTGTGCTACACCAGAAACACACAGTTAAGTTCATCATAATCTGGCCAAATATTTAAAATTTGAACAACTCATATGATGCCAAGATGTATCTTAATATGCAATCTTAACTCACATTTCCATTTCCTGTAGTTCTGCAATCACTATCTAAACATATGCAGGCATTAGCTTTTCCAAACAGAAAACAGTTTCTCCCTTTTGAGAGTTCATACCTAAGTGTCTCATAAACATAATAGCTTAATAAACAGACAGGAAGGGTTAAGGAGATGTTCACTTTTCTTTCCTACTGTTTGAGCTAACTATCTATAGAAAAATAAAAAGCTATCTGGTAGTCATGGTGGGAAAAATCTTCCCTATTTCCAGATCTTCCTAATAGCTAAAAAAAGAAGGTAAAGATTTATGTATTGTTAATGTGCCCCTTAGTAGACTGGATACCTCCTAGTCTAACTAAGGGAAACCAATAAACCACAGTTTAGTAATTCCTGAGAACTTAGTTCTCCTCTATTACATACAACAATGGATATCTGTAATTCTCTAGCTTGTGTACTGGGACCTAATCCACACTGAAATTTTTAGTCTTGATCTTAATATCTTCTTGTTTACCATCCTTTTACTGTTATTACTTCCGCAGCTTGGTTACCTTTCCTATGCGGCTTAGGAATGGGGCTGCTGTGAAGTTGAGATTTGTTGATGAATTCATTTATGTTCTAATCTTTGTGAAGCAATCAATCAATATAATTAGGAATCTTTCTTCATTCAGTTATCTGAATGCACTGTCCTTTACAATTTTTTCTCATGCCTAAACAAAGTCATGCCTCTGACAGTGGGATTGTGTATAATTTATTTTATTTTTTCAGTTTATGATATATGATGTTTCTTAAACATGTTTTTTCTATAGTTCTATAGTATCTAAACCAAAATTCAACAGTACAAGCAAATTCATTAATAACACCATTATTAAAACTTCCAACAATGTTTTACAAGTACCTTGTTACCTGTATTGGCCTGAGGTCTGAAATTCCTCATATTCATTATTTGAATTTCTAAATTCTTATGTGTAGGCATAAAAGAAAAAAAACCTTACTATAGATAAATACAGTGCGTATCTACAATGTGTTCAAATGGGAATTTCTATCACTGTAACATGATAGGACTTTGAAAAGCATATTTACACTTCCACATTAAAGAAACATAACTGAAGCATACTGAGATTTTTTTAAATTTCATACAGTTAACAATAAATTTCCATTTTGAACATTACACTTAATATTAAGCAGTCCTTGTAATCTGTTTCTACAAAGTATGGTATATTATAATGACATCTCATTGAGAAACACACTGGTGAGAGAGAAAATAATTGAATAAGAGCATTCAATCAAGGGTAAAAATAAAATCAATATATTACATGTATTTTTTAGCTAAAAAGGGACTTGCGGAATATGCATGAGAACAACTAACTGAAAGTGCCAGGAATCTTTTCTTTATGAAGTTTGCATACTAAAAATAGCTGGCTATTGGTGACGTTACCAGAGAAGCAATTTTATAATAAGGAATCAGACTGTATGGTGTAATTTCTTTAATGGATTATGTAAAATGATACAGTATGAAAATACAAGATGAACCTACATCAAATTTCATGGGTCTCAAGAAAAAATAATGCCATCATTTTTTTAGCTTTAATTTTTTTTTGCCTTTTAGATGACTTGTATATGAGCAACACCAGCAAAAAAAGCTGTTTGTATGTTATTTTTATGCTATTTACCACTAAAATAACACAGACCATTTATTTATCATGCAGCTGGTGCTCTTAAAGACTGGTAATTTTCATCCTGCCGTAGACCATTTAAATGTGTTCTTTAATTCCCTAATATAACCTCAGGATGATATTTTGCACACCATGTATAGAAGGAGTAAATTTACATTTTCTGTCATCCCTTTCTGATAAATTACAAAACTACCTTTACTGCACTTATAAAATAAGGCAGTTTTCATATTGCAGCTATTTAAAAAATAGGATTAAATGTCAAAAGTAAAGAGATAAATGAAAATCTGATCTATAAAAAATTTCCCAGTACATAGTCCCTCTGACTTCGTTCATCAAGGTTGTTTAGCATTTGTTTATGATTGCCTTCCAATGAAGGCGTCAAAAAGGCAAACTTTTTCACAGGGATTTAGCAGACAACAAAAGCAGCATGACTATTAGCAGGTTATCATCAGGCCAAAGACATGGAGATACATGATGGGTAATGAATGTGGATGAGTTTGAAATTTCTACCATATACTGTTTTCTCTACTCTGCTTTCATTAGACTACTGCATCCAGGTCTCAGGCTTCCAGTACAAGGCAGACACGGACCTGTTAGAGCAGGTCCAGAAGAGAGCCAGAAAAAAACCCCTCTCCTGTTAAGAAAGGCTGAGAGAGTTGGGGTTGTTCAGCCTGGAGAACAGAAGGGTTCAGGAAGACCTTATTGAGGGCTTTTAATATTTAAAGAGGGCTTATAAGAATGCTGAAGAGAGACATTTTACTGACAGGAGGAAGGGAAGCAGTTTTAAACTGAAAGACGGTAGATTTAAATTGTATAGAAGGAAGAAATTTTTTATAATGAGAGTGGTGAGACACTGGAACAGATTGCCCAGAAAGGCTGTGGATGCCCCACTATTGGAAGTGTTCAAGGTCAGGTTGGAAGGGGCTTTGAGAAACCTGATCTAGTGAAACATGTCTTTGCCCATGACAGAGGGGTTGAATTAGGTGATCTTTAAAGGCCCCTTCCAACCCAAAGCACTGTGATTCTGTGCTTCTAAAATTGATATTAGTAAAAGCACTTTCTATATTCCACTCCTCTTAGAAAAATACAGAAAATTAAGTAAATCTGACTAAAGTTTTTCTTTATAGTTGGTGAAACTGGTATGAAGAATCTCATGTATCTAAGTATTAAAGGTTTTTTTCCAATGTATTATTAATCTAAACTCTGTGGCTTAAGTTTATATTTAAATGATTCAATATAGATACTCAGTGAAAAATTCTGATGAACTTTGGCAAGGTGACTTGTTCATTTCAGTCAGACTGTTCATATAAGTTCAGATCTATGCATATACACACACAGCAAAAAAAAATATCGACATAATAAAGAGCATAACTCATTTGTTGTCAACATTATCTTGAAAAAGAGAAAAATACTATGGAATCGCTGTTCATTTTGATTCATCCTTGTAGAAATTAGATTAAATGTTTTAATTACACTTTTCAGATTTCCTTGTCTCAATAAAAATCCATTTTGCAATATTTTTATGACCATGTATGGTAATTTAATGTCCAGAAAGAATTTGCGTTATTTTATAGTGACATACTGAGTTATAAGATGAAATTATTAATAAAATATAAAGAACTTCTGTAACTATTTTTCCAGCAATCAGTGAGAAGACTGATGTTTATTTCCACAAGGATAAAACTGCTTCTGTTACATATCCCATATGACCAAAATTTGAGAGATGATGAAGCAATCTAAGAGCAGGAAAGTTGATTGTCTTCACAACTTTTTGACAGAGTGAGCTTTCTACTCTTTTTTTTTTTTCTTTTTTTTTAATACTTCTCCTTTTTAGCCCTGTTTCCATAAGGGAGAATGATGATTAGCAGGAAGTTAAATTGTTAAATTTTGCTTTTTTGTTTTGAAAAAACATGTCCACACAGCTGAATGATAAAAACAGCCATGTTACATTTTATGACTGGGTTTGGGTTTTTATAGCAAATGAGGGACATGTCAGTGTGTGCATCTGTGTATCTGTGCATGCTCATGTGTGAGTGCACACAGTCATCTGAATGGAAAGCAGTGAATGCACATATAGAGTGAAATTTTCTAGGAAGGTTTATGCTTTGTCCTGTTGTATTCCAATAATTCTGTGGGAATCTTTTTCTCTGATGGAGCCAGCAATTCTCTTTCACTTATGTGTTAGATACTGAAAGAAACTGTTTCCTTCCTTTGCCTTGTGCTTAACTTGTCCCAGATGCAAGAATGAATTAGCAAATAAATGCTTTTCCCTGTCACATTCTTACTGACTGAAATCCTGGTTCTTGGGATGTCTTCCAAAAATTTCTTCTATGAATTTTAAGAAAGGTTTGAAGAACAGTTGCCAGATCTCATTTGAGTTCCATTAATAATGAACAGTGGAAGGGCACAATTAATTTTACACTCTCATTTTTGCTGGCCATTTCTATAGCAAATGAGAGTCAAAAGTCCTAAGATAAACTTTATATTGACACTCTAGAAGTTCTTCTGCATGCTAATAAAGCTTTCAGAAACTGTCATTCTTAAATAAATAGTATTCAATGTTAGACCTATCCAGTAAAATATAGACAGTTGTTTGGTTGGGGGTGGGTGTGTGTGTGGTGATTTTGGGTTTTTTCCACATATGTGCAAATAACAAGCACTTCCAAAGATATCTGAGAGGTTCAGCTCAAAATTACTGGGAAACCTACAAATACTGATATATTTGCATGAAAAGTGGAGACATTTAAATTTCAGCTTTCAATCTATTAGTTTGGGATCTGTTATTATCTCTATGGATACTTTTCCCTGTTACACTTTCTATTTGCTTCCAAGATGGAGTTTGATTTTGCTAAATCAACACTTTCCTGAGTGTATGATGGAAAATGAAAAAAAAATGTCTATCCTTCAAGTAATGAAGACGAGTTGGAATAAATGCCTATTTGAAATATATTGTGAGTGTCCATTGACTACAGTATAGCTGAATGATTTTTATTTCTCCAATCTCTTTTTCTAGTAAAGCATACGTTAGGTTTGATTCTCACTAAGCTTACAATATTTGTTAGTTTTAAACAATTGCAACATTAAAAATTATCTTCAGGAGACAGTCCTCCTTCATGTCTTTGATCTCCACTTAAATTACAGAAACAGTCATCCAAACACCTAATCATGACTACCTTGAGTGAAACACTTGATTTTCTTCTAAGGAAGAACATGGTCATAATATTGAACTGTTAATCTATGCGTATAGCTGATCCAAGTAGCTACATAAGTCATTATTTTTATTTTGGGTTTTTTATCTCTTTGTCTTTCCAACCATTAATTAAATTTGCTTAGTTTATAGTCTCTTTTATTCAAATGCAGGATGAATATTCAAAAACCTGCTTAGTAGTTAAGCATCGAATTATTATCAAAAACAAAGGTGGGTAGTTGTGTGGTTGCTACCTTTCAGTGATATCTTTGAATTTTAATTCTCCTTTTGTGTGTGTTCTTATATGGTGTTTTTGGTTTTGTTTTTTTTTTTCTTGGTCATTTCAAATAGTTTTACTTCTTCATTAAAATAACCAGCCCTCTCCCTTGTCTTTCATTCCCTTAGAAAATAAGAATTCATTCTGGGGGCATTGAGTATGAATTTTATTTTAACAGTAAGATCCTTGATACAGTTTTACTGTTTGTTTGGGTTTATTAAAGTGGTGTTTATTCCTCCTTTTCTTTGAATGCTTTGCTCTTTGCAGCTTCTTCTTTTTATTTTTATTTTTTCCTGAACATTTTTTGTGCAAAGTTTCACTAAAAAGAGAAAGAGTTGTGGTCGTGGTTTTGTTGGAAATGGGCTAGTTCCCTTAAACTGCCATAAAACTCTACCAGATTTGCATGATGTTGACTGAGGAATAACCAGTAGTGATTATCATTATTTCCTTACACAGTTTGTCCCACAGTGATTGTCAAGCATTTGTCAAGAAACAGTCAAACAAATCAGGTATGCACAAGGACAGAGCAGGAAGCTGGATAATTAAGCAAAACCTGAATAATTATGCTTCATTTGTATGAAGTTTCTGAATGCTCTACAGCTTACACATTAATAAACTTCCTTTGTAAAGCAAAAGAGAGCAAAGATGTACTTTTTCAACATTTGAGTACTATAGTGAATCTGTGCACATTTGTAATGACACTGTTTGAAATTTTTGTAAGGTTCAGTTGCCTGGCACAAGGTCAACTTCTCACCTGCCCCAGTGATACCAGTGCAACACATTTATACATCTGTATTTATAAAAGAAACATACTAATTTGTGAAATTTTTGTTCTTGAACCTTTGTTATCATCATCATTGCTATAGTTCCAGTCTATTATCTTTCTCACAGAGTGGCATTCCTCACCTAAATTTGCTATCTTCGATAGATGTTTCTTACCAATATTTCATGCTAAATCCTCTTGGTTACTTTTAGTCATACAGAGCTGTTAATCATAAAATCATTTTCACTTTTGACATCTGTTCTTAGAAAATGTAAATGACAGTCACAGGAATGCAAACTTGGCCCACTCTTTTTTCCCACAATGACCCTAGAATTTCTTTTTTCTTTCATTGCTCCAGGCCATAAATACTGAAAATCCTAATTAAAACACAAAGTTTGACTCTGTTCTCTTCAGGGATTACAGGAACTAAGTGAAAGGAATGTGAATTAAAAAAATTACACTGGTCCCAACAAAGACATCCTCAGAGTTTTAAATTGTTAACTTTTCTTTGCTCTGGGATCATGTACCTTGTAAGGGAAATGGTTACTGTGGAAAAACTAATGAATGTAGACATCATTCAAACCAGTTTCACACATACATGAAGTGTCAATGTGAATAGAATTTCAAACAAAAACATTAAAGCAATTATGCAAGAAGGAAAGAATTATATTTGCTAGATACAAAGACAGCTTTGTTGCCTCTGGCTTCATAGAAATAAGCGCACTTGTGTTTGTGTGTGTATGTAAAGTATGCCTTTACAGTAGTAGCAAGGCTTCACCACTTGAGCAAACCAGGCAAGAAAACTGACACATTTTCTAGAGCTGATGTCAAGAGCTGTAGGTCAAGGTCATGCTGAACATACCTTCTGCCTGTACAAGGCAACTTTGTTTGATTGTTGCCTCTCCTTTTATTTTTTTTTTTTTTTTTTTCCCTAGAGAGAGGTAACACACTCAAGCTGAAAAGGAGAAAAAGTAGAAAAGTAGCTCTATCTGTCAGAATCTTGCCTGGCTGCAGCTTCCCCACTGATGGGGAAAACAATCTAACAGTGCAACTGGATTAGTCTTACAACAGATGAAGGGAGAAAGGATAGCCAGTTTGTTTCATGGGCCATTTTTGCTTTGTCTGTTGTACTGTATTAAAAATCAGTGCAGTAAACAACACTGGGATAAAGGACTCTGGAAACAGATAACAAAACAGATTGTCTCTAATATTGTATCAAAATAAAATCAAATGACTGAAATTTTCCAAGTGTGCAGAGATTTTCCATGGTACATGGTCTTCTAGTGCTTTAATAGAAATGAATTGGGCTTTTTAAAGAGAGGAGAGGAGAGGAGAGGAGAGGAGACGAGACGAGACGAGATGATATGTGATGAGATGAGATCGATATTAGATGGGATGAGATGACATGGGATG
>NW_009944787.1:16247-21718 GCF_000696875.1 Nestor notabilis
AAAAAAAAAAAGGAAGAAAGAAATGTTAAAGCATGTTTTTAAGGGCATTGTCCAAACGCCTCTTAAACACTGACAACTTTGGCACATTGATTACCTCTTCCAGTGCTCTTTCAGAGTTTCACCACCCTTTCATAAAAAAATGCTTTCTAACATCCAGTGTAAACCTCCCTTGTTTCAGCTTCGAACCATTAATTGCCTACCTACAATAATTTTTGCTATTTCCTCCGGGCTAGGTATTCTTGATTTACAAATAATACAGATGATTAATAGAATCCAATAACTCTCAACTCTAGAAATGCTTTATGTAACATCTTCATTTAAAATACCAATGGGAAATAATATAAAGTTTTGACTTTTTTGAAACAGTGAAAGATTTTACAAGTAATAAATTTATCTATTATTGCATTTCATCTGTATTTCTTTACCTAAAACCGGAGAACATTAGTGAGCTTTGTTGCAGTCTATTGCAATATCCAAAACAAACATGATATTTTGTTTGTTATTTGGTGTGTGTTCTTGGTTAACCACATCATAATGAACTTAATCAAAAATGCAAGACTACTGGTTTGACTATCAGTTCAGGCATTAACTGTACATCTAGTTCTTATAGAATGAGATTGCTTATTTAGGAAACAGATAACATTAAGAAGGTTATCCAGATCTGACTCTTTCTTGCAGAAACAATTACAAGTTTCTGCAAAACAGATTTTTTTTTCTCTTTTGGGTTGCCTCTGTAATACTGTAGAAAAAATCGTGTCTCTTCCAAAAAAATCTAGTATCCCAGAAACATATCGAACTACTATATGCATCCAGCTATCAGTTGTATGAATGTGCAAACTGTTCATTGAGTTCAACAGTATGATCCATTAATGTAACATCTGAATACAAAACCGTTGCAAAAAGAAAACCAATTTTCACTGTATCTAAGTCAAAAGGCCCTTCAGTCAGCAACCTGTATTCTCTAGACAGTCATTAGGGAGAGAAAAATATTCCAAAGGGGAGATTCAGCTCATGAAAGGCCTGAACTATGATTCCTTCTCTGCTGAAAATGCTGCTTTGTGACAGCTAGCTGGCCTGGGCACTCTCAGCAATGCCACAGAGCTAATCACAGTTTATATACTTAGATGTTCAACTTATTTCATAAAATGTACTGGGAACCTAAGCTTGTGCTCTATTACCTTGCATTTGTCTAATCATATTTAATTTTGAGAATAGGATACGATAGGATAGGATAGGATAGGATAGGATAGGATAGGATAGGATAGGATAATTAAGTTGGAAGAGAACTACAACAATCATCTAGTCCTACTGCCTGACCATTTCAGAGTTGACCATGAGTTAAAGCATATTATTAAGGGCATTGTCCAAATGTCTTTTAAACACCAACAGGCATGGGACATCGACCATCTCTCTAGGAAGCTTGTTCCAGTGTTTCACTCTCCTTTTGGTAAAGAAATGGAACTTCAAAGGCTATAACATTCATATATTTATAACTTTCCATTTTACAGCGGAAGAATGTACAGATTTAAAATTCAGGGTTCAAATCTACAAAAGGACTTAGCTGTGACAAGATTCAGAACTGCTATGTGCTTCTTTTCCTCTGTTTTAGGCAGCTTACTTCCAAAACAGAATTTGGAGCCAAGAAGTACCTAGTGTGAGATGAAAAAAAGTCAAAACTTTTGACTTTAACTATTATATTAGCCTTCTCATGTTAGACTTTTACAAGAGTTATTATCCATTCAAGAATCTAATTACGCAAATAAATGAGATGATGATTCACAACCCATCACTTCTGAATTAACCTATGTAAATCATATAATATAATGAACTTTAAAGTGCTAAAAGCAGAAGTGATCAACAAAATAATTGCAGTGCTTGCAATAAAAGCATTTAAGCTACTGATCTATGGATTATAAGAGGAAAAAGAGAACTTATGAATGATAAGTCCTGTCACTGAGACAATTCATTTGAAAAAAAAAAGCAGTAAAAATAAAAGAAAAAACATAATTATTAATACAGATTTAGGTTAGAGACAGACCTACAAAAGTTCCAGCTTATTTTTGGTACTAAGGTTGGTAGTGATGTAATGAATACTTTAAAGCACAAATCCAGAGCATGAGGTAAGTTAAATAGTTGGATGACAATACTGTTTTTAGTATTCAGAAGCTTATGAGTAACTTTAGAAGTTGAGATAATACATGGTATCTGGGCAATGAAACCTAATTAAAATCACTATAGAGAAATGCAAGCTAATGTACAATAGAAGGAACAATTTGAACTTGCACAGGCTGGTGGATTCTAAATTAGAATCATAGTGTTATAGAACAGTTAGGGTTGGAAAGGATCTTAAGATCATCTAGGTCAAAGCTCCCTGCAATGGGCAGAGACACCTCGCACTAAACCATGTTGCCCAAGGCTCTGTCCAACCTTGCCTTGAACATCACCGGGGAGGGAGCACTCACAGCTTCGTTGGGCAATCCATTCCAGTGCCTCACCACCCTCTCTGTAAAGAACTTCTTCCTCATATCTAATCTAAACTTCCCTTGTTTAAGTTTGAAGCCATTACCCCTTGTCCTACCACTAGAGTCTCTAACGAAGAGTCCCTCCCCAACACCCTTATAGGCCCCCTTCAGATATTGGAAGGCTGCTATGAGGTCTCCATGCAGCCTCTGCTTCTCCAGGCTGAACAGCCCCAACTTTCTCAGCCTATCTTCATATGGGAGGTGCTCAAGCCCCCTTATCATCCTCGTGGCTCTCCTCTGGACTTGTTCCAACTTCTCCATGTCCATTTTATGTTGAGGACATCAAAAATGTAATAATTATTTAAATGTAATAAAAAATTAAGTGTATCCATCCTAGAAAAAATAAAATAGGAAACAAGTATAATTTGTAAAAGCTCAGGGGAAACATATGTTAAGTGCCCACTGGCTGTCAATAAAAGAAAGCAAATAGTAGTATTAAAAAAAGAATAAATTAAAATTTTGAACATATTAGAAGGATACATTCTCCTTGATATAAGTAAAGCAAGTACAAAATTCAGAAAACAACAGCTAAAAACTCCAGGGTTATTTTACTGTATTACTGTAAGGAGATATTAAACATAACAGAACTCTCAAAACAGATGAACAGCTGATTAAAATTCATGTAGTGCTTTGATTTGATTAGCATTGTCCAATTTACAGCAGCTGAAAACTTGGCCGCCAAGTTTAAAAAAGAGATGAATACCAGATGACATGACCGAGAAGTACGAAATAAAAAATACTTTAAAAGGAATTATGTGTTCTTGTTTTCCCCTTTCTTTAAAAGAATAAAAGACCAAACCCTTCAATAAAAAAGGTAAAAAAAACACCCCCAAACCCTTAGTAGTAATGAAACAAAAACATACAGGTTAGAGGTGGAGCTAAAAGCATTTTATTAGAAATTGATCCATCAAAATAGTGAGGCATACATTTTATTCTCTGATATCCTATACAATTTAGAGTTCAGCTTGTTACGATCTTTCCTCTTTCATTTGGAGTTTTTTTTCATTCTCATGTCTTTTCCTCATAATTTTTTTAGCATGGCGTACCCTAAAACATATTTTTCTGAAACCAACATTAAAAGAGATTACTACTGAAATAAGCATGTTGGAAGAAGAAAAATCCCTGCTAGTGCTAAAATAAACAAACAAACAGGCAGAAGTCCCAAATAAATTTCAGAGAACAGTAATGCATACAGAACCACCTGATTAAACTCATGGAAAATATTGTCTTGACTATATCCCTGGAAGCAATTCAGAAGTATTTGATTTTTATGTGTATATAAATTACTTTCTCTAGTCTTCTTAAAAAAAAAACCAAAACACATAGCACTTTCTAATGCCCCCCCCCCCCCCCCCAAAAAAAAAGTTATTTATATTTAATATGTGAGGCTATGTTATCTTCTGTTTGCTTTAAAGAGACAAAATTATCTCCAGATGAGATTATTTAAAATGAACCTCATGTTTCATTGTTTAGTGAACAAGTCCTAAGAACGTAAGTTGCAAGTCAGTCAGTTAGACAGGGGAATTAGGAATTCAGTTCTGTGTTAGATTTCTAAATTCTGTTAGATATCATCTTCCTCTACAGGTCTGCAACATTACCTGCTTCAGTCTGTTTACTAAATAAGAAAGGCACACACTTATAGGATGTAACATCAGTAAACATCTAAACAATACATGAAAACACATTATACAGGTGAACAAGGTATAAATCTGCAGGCAGTAAATTCTCTCATGTTTCTAAGCCAAGTCTTTCTTTCATGTATTATTTGTACCTTTCTGTACCTATGATTCTCTCAAATTTACTGGCCTTTTGAGAGAAGAACTATTTCATTTGTCTAAAGATATTTTATTATGCTTTTAAACAAGGTTGTTGTTATTTTTGCTATTGCTACTGTTATTAATAAAAAAGAATTCATGGACAAAATACGTAATATAGAGTCAAAATTCTGTTCTCCTATCCACATTAGTTGAGGAAAAAAATACATAAAATTATACTTCTCTATTTTGAATTGCAGATCTACTGTGATGATTATACAACAGAAATTTTTCCAGTCTTACGGTATTTGGAAATAAAGGGGATAGAGGTAAGTGTTACAAGAGAATTAATATTAGTGCCCCAGGTCCACTTTTGTCTCTGAAAAGATGGAAGTTACTTAATTGAAATGATACCGTGCTACTCTATAGGTACATAGCAAATAAAAGACAGACTAGGGACAATGTGGACCCTCTCCAGAATCTACTGGGAGAACTGGCTACCCTGGATTTGGAGAAGGCTGAGGTTTTTAATGACTTCTTTGCTTCTATCTTCACTAGCAAATGCTCAGACCACACCACCCAAGTCTTGGAAGGCAAATGCAGGGACCATGAGAATAAAGACCTTAGGCCCACTGTAGGACAGGATCAGGTTCGAGACCGCCTTAAGAACCTGAACGTGCACAAGCCCATGGGACCTGATGAAATCCATGTGTGGGTCCTGAAGGAGCTGGCGAATGAAGTTGCTAAGCCACTGTCCATCATATTTGAAAAATCATGGCAGACAGGTGAAGTTCCTGACGACAGGAAGAAAGGAAATGTAACCCCCACTTTCAAGAAGGGTAAGGTGGAAGACCCGGGGAACTACAGACCAGTCAGGCTCACCTCTGTGCCCAGCAAAATCCTGGAGCAGATTCTCCTGGATAGAATGCTGAGGCACATGAAAAACAACGTGGTGGTTGGTGACAGCCAGCATGGTTTCACTAAGGGGAAATTCTGCCTAACTAATTTGGTGGCCTTCTATGATGGGGCTAAGGAACTGATGGACAGCAACAGAGCAGTTGACATCATCTACCTGGACTTGTGCAAGGCATTTGACACTGTCCCACACGACACCCTTGTCTCTAAATTGGAGAGATATCACTTTGATGGATGGACCACTCAGCAGATAAAGGACTGGCTGGATGGCCGCACACAA
>NW_009944788.1:0-51324 GCF_000696875.1 Nestor notabilis
TTCATCAGGTCCCATGGACTTGTGCATATAGCTGAATTGCTTTCAATACCGAGAAGATGTTTATCCTGGCTTTAAATGTTATGATAATAAACCATAATGCACCTTTCATTTCCAAAGGTCAAAGGCAATCCTCCAAGGAAATATCCATGACTGCCATAACACAGGCTCTGGTTATTTTTAAGTGTTTTTTAATCACAACTTAAATGATTCCTGAGTTTTGTTGTAGTTAATCTTACCAGACAACTGCTGTTTCCTCTACAACAGAGATTTGATATGTGATGCCAGCCAAATATGCTTTTGGTAAGCTGAATTTCTTCCTTAGGCAAACTCTTTTTCCAGCAGTTTTATACTGAAAATTTTTCAGCATCTATCTTGCTTTCTGAGGTGAAAATCCCCAAGATGAGTTATAGATAACTCACTGTATGACTAGGAACAATATTTCTTTTTAAACCTCTCTAGAAAGCACTTTTATTTAGAAAGTGCTCCCTTTCTGAAGGATTGTGCTGTTTGAAGATGAAGCTTGTACCTCTTACTGAGGATTGGTGCTAAAATGCATCATCAGCTTTTATTGTTTAATGTTTATACTGCCATAGAAGCCAGAAGCTTTTATTAACTTGTCATGTCAGGCATCCTAGGCTTTCACAAACCTGTGTGGACAGAAGAGTTTGCTAACTTTATACATGGAAAGTTGCCATATACAACTTCTGTGAGAAAACTTGAACACAGGGTCTTATAGTGACATTTTCTTTAATACATGCCTTCCTAGTACTGAAACCACTCTTGTACACTTTTGTACAGGTCATTGCAAAGGTGCATTTTTAGGGAAAAGCCTATAAGGGGATAATGTGGTTGTCTAAACTTGTAGTATAGTCACTGCCATTGATTTTTCTGGTTGCTATTCTAAACCTCCTCCCCCAAAATCAAAACCTGTTTGCAAGTAGAAAAGGCAGTGTTTGAGATTTAAATAAAATGTTTGCAGAATTCTGTACATAGGAAACTTTATATCAATCTTCGACAGTGCCAATACTTTTAGCACTAAATATGGACAGCATAAGTCAAATGGAAGTATCTAACACCCTTTTAAATACAAACAAAGTAAAGGGCTTATAAGGAATGCTTACCTGAAAACAAATGAGAACAAGGCAGCAACTTACCAAATATTTGTATGTAGTAGCTTCACAACTGTAATTACTTTAGGGTCTGAAGACATACATATCAGGAAGACTGATATATATGACTAATTTGCTTTAGAGGAACAGAAATCAAGTATTGTTTGCTATTCCAATAAAATGTATAAAGCATTGTAAGGTTCTTTCTTACAATTTTTCATAACTTACTGGTGTCAAATCATGTGAAATAAAGAAATAAACAGGCCAGCTTCTCCCCAGTTTGGATTTTTTTCAGGAACAGGACTAGTACGTAGGAACTATAAGTCACAGCTCAGAAACATAATTTCACTTTTCCCGGTGTAATTCTGAATATGTGGTTCTCTTCTAATTACTCATCAACACATGCTCCATTTGCACTTAAAGCCTTCCTCTGTATTTCTGCATTTAGATTCTCAAAGATGTCTGAAAATTATTACTGGCAAATGCAAGTAGAAATTTATTCACCTAATCCCCTGGGAAGTAATGGGTTTTGAAACCTTTTTGAAAATTTGGTTTAAGATGCTCTCAAAAATGTTATGTCTTATTTATTTTACAGTGCAACTTAATACTGTGTTTCATGAATATCAATTGTATTTGATTAAATACTCAAAGAAAATAGTCATAATAAGCACTGACATGTTGCTGAGGAAAAATATTGTAAACATTAAATCCTGCAAAAAATGCAGATAATAATTAGCAGTAACAAAAGGAAGTAAATAACTGCACAGTGCTTAAATGGATCTTCTCTAAAGAGTATTCAGTAAAAACAGTGCTGGATAAATGTCAAGCTTATTAAATTTTAGTGAAAAGTGGAACTACAATATGACACTTGATACAATACAGTATTAAGCTTATTATATTTCTACATGCCTATTTTCATTCTTGTGAGTTCTGTATTTTTATCTTCAAAAAAACCCCCAAAAAACACAACGATTGTAAGCTGGAAAAAAGAATATCCTTTAAATTCATAGGTCTGATTCACAGTGTTTGCTTCATCCTGATTTATATCATCTGAGATGGCAATCCAGAATTTCCTCATTAATCAGTCCAAGCATTTCTACTTGTAGTCACAGAGGAACATTATTTCTCTAGCATCCCTGCTTTGTACCACTGTTAACAGGCAGACTTGCCTTAAATTCATTAAATTGCATCTGATATCTGTGTGCTATTTGTCTTTTCTATTACAGCTGTAGGTGCCTCTATCTTACATGATATGTATGAAGTCTGCTGAATTACAGATGTTAAAATTAAAGCAGATTCTTGTTTAACCAGTTTTAAATACTGATGTATTCTACTAAAAAGCAAGACTATGTTCTTTATGATTTGATGAGTTATCACGCTGAAAGTTTTGCACGCCTCTACTTCCTCATATCAGAAAGAGTTTGTCATACAAATTAAGCAAACTACAAAAAGGCACCTGAAATCAACAGGTAGGAGATAGGCTTTGAATCTGAGAATAATTTTTTTTTTTTTTTTTTTTTTTTTTTTTTATGAAGCTGTATATATCTCTGCAAGTAGTTTTCTTTCTCTTGAAATTTTGCTGTGGAATCTGTACCCTGACACTGCCAATTTTACACATTCCATCTCATTTTGGCATCAGCCAGTTGTATTTCCTGACTTACGTTGCTTCTGTGTTGACACACATCATTCTAGCACAATTAACTTACAAATGTCCTTTGTAGAAATGAGAAAGCATAATTTCTTCACTTACGGAACTCCACTAAAGAAAAGGATGATTGTTTGTTGGATTTTTTTTTTCTGACAGCATCAGGACACACTGTGTCAGTGTAAGCTGAATTTTCCATTAAGTAAAATGAAATGCCATTAGCTTTGGCATGTGCTGTTTTTCTCTGTTGTTTTGCTTACTCTCTAAGTGCCTGCCTGAGACATTTTAGTAAAATTCTCATGCCTCAAAAAACCAGTCATGTTCCAATGGATCTGCATATCTTATGTCAAGGCAAGAGACAGTCATAGGCTGTATTCTCCAGGTGTGTCCCCAGTGTTGCAGCAGTCCCTAATCTGCACCTAGATGAAATGAATGTATTCCTGGGCTCTGTTTCCTGTAGTTTTATTGAAAGTCTATAGTCGTTAGTATAAAAATTCATTGTATAATGAATTTTTGAACGTCATTAGTATAAAACAAGGTGTCATGTAACCTTGCCTGGGCATTGCTAACAATAGCAGGGTTCCAGCAGTAAGTGAAAATTATGGGCCTTATTTTCCTGCAGATGTGGCCAAGAAAAGAGAAAGGCTTGCAGAATCCATTTTTCTATGGCATGGTGTAATATATTGTTAGATGTGGCAATACAGTCTGAGAGGGGTGTTTCAGTCTCTCTGTGCTCCTGAATTATTGTTCTGACTGTATTGCTGCAGCTAAAGAAGAAAAGATGTGCTGCTTTTGGGTTGTTTTTGGGTTTTTTTTTCTGTAGAAACAGATACGGAGATTTCTTTAGCTTGCAGAAAAGAAAAGAGGAAAGAGATGCCTTGTCAGAAAGTAATTTCTCAAAAGGCAAATGAAACACTGAGAGGAGCAAATAGAAAGGGACAGTTTACTTAACATATCTGAACCAACACATATTCAATCTAATCGTGGGTTACAATATTACAGGATGAGACAGCTGATATTTGTTTATCTTGCTTTCTGCAACACTGAAATGCTTCAATGAGATCTTCCTACTTCTCTCCTCCTGAATTAAAACACTGCGAGAGATGACTCTTCAGTATGGGGATTTACAGTCAAAAATTCCCTTCAGAGTGAAGCACCTAAGCCACGTCTTAAAATGCACACTGATGGCTCATTTCTCTTTTATAAAGTCAGTAACGATGTAAGAGGAAACCCCCACTTTGTGCACAATAGCTCAGTGCTTAGTTGTTACTACATGATCAATATTAGTCATACTAACATTTATTCTAAAAAATTGATGAACTCTTGGTTCCACTGAAAATGGTGATTTTATTTTTTCTTGTGGAAAATGTGTTTATCTGGATTCTGAGAATGCAGCCATGCAAATAGTTATCAGATTTGATATTTCTGATATTTATTAGATGTAGCTGGCTTGCCATCTCCTTAATCTTTCACACACGCTTGCACAGATGTCGGTTTTATCTTCCCACATATCCAGAGCACCAACTATTCCTGACAGCTGTCACATATGCCTATGACAGGTTCACTCAAGACACTTGAATGAGAAGGCTATCAACTTTTAATTTTAATAACTTTTTATCTGTTAAGCAGATCCAATATTTTAGCTCTCAATCAATCCATATTTTGTTCACTATTCACTACTTAATCTCTCTACAAATATATGTTTGCCACTAAACCCTAGGTTTTAGAAATGTATTTTGTGTTTTCCTCTACAGGGCCACTAGGAACTTTCCAGTACCCTTCCATTGACAAAGTAGTGGCAACAGAGGCTAACAAATTATTTTGACTCATTTGGTTCCATGGTCTTGTGTTCACTAAATATTCACAATGATCCCTGGCCTGTATAAGATTTCTAGCAGGTTTCACTTCCAAAGGTCAGTAAAACTAAAGATTACCTATTTTCCAAGATGAATTATGCATTAATTTTAGTAGAATCAAGCTGCTCAGAACAAAAGAAGTTATCAGGCCCAAGAACTCTTCTCTGATTAATAAGACACAGCAAGTGGTATCTCGTATATTAACAAGCAGGTGTAATGTGATTTAAATAACATGAACTCTGGTGTAAAATGGAAGCATTTACTGAGGTAGAATAGTCAAAAAAAAAAAATAATAGCCTGCAGTTTTGATAGAGCATGGAAGCATTTCACAGCAATTCATTCAGGCATGTTCTACACCAAATGCTTCACAACCTGCTTTTCTGTGTGAACTGGTTTATGTGAATAAAATTGGAGATAAAGAATTATAATCCTTTGAAGGGCAAAAAGGATTTATTTTTATGTGAGATTTGAAAAGAATGAGAAATAGAAGTTCACAAACATATGCTAATAAAGTGATAGGGATTAGATGAGGTCACCTGGTCAAAAATTTCTAGCAATTCCTGGCATTTTCTGTATTGCAGACCATTCTGTGAAAGTTGATGCACAAAGGGAAACGTCATGAATTCCCTGAAAGAAAAGTACTCATCATTGAACAATGTGGGTTAAGAGGATGAGATAACTCAGGCCAGTAACAGTAGCTGCACTGAGGAACAAGTCTGGAGCCGCCAACAGAACTGCTTGAGTGCCAAGACACCAGATGCTGCTGCTAAAAAACAAATATGAAAAATTGTTATCCAAAGTTGGTATCTGAGCTTCTTTTCTGCATTACACAGAAGAGAAAAGACAAACAACAGAGTAAGGAAATATATTCACTACTGAGCACTTACGGATCTATTTTTTTATAATACTAACTGCTGGAGTAAATGGGAAGAAACACCTCATCCTATGCAATTCTGAGACTTGGGAGATTCAATAGCAAATAATTTTACTTGATACTACAAATCCTTTCCTTCTCTGAGTTTTCTATTCCTGTTAAAAAAATAAACAAGAAAAAAAAAAAAAGAGCAAAACCTTTTGTCAGTTCCCAGAATAAAATGCTATTTCTATCTGTACATCTAGTTAGTATGGAACTAGAGATTTTTTTCTTTTGAGTCTTCAGAGTTTTGCAAGTGTATGTAACACATGACCCAGAATTTCTATAATACAAGCACTTGGCTTTGTTTTCCCACATCTGAATATTCAGGGCAGAAAGCTGAAATTTTTGTGGTATTATTCACAAAAGAGTTTTTACTAACATAGTTCTCACAGCTTAGTGTGGCAATTTGCTGTGAAACAATGAGATTGCTAAACCTGATTACACAAATTTAAAAAGGTTCAAGCACATCCTTGGGTTCTGATCCAAATCCACTGAATGCAGTGCAAATATTTATTCTGGGCTCAGCTCCATGTCATCAGAGCAGGGGTTCTCATCTCCTGTTAGCCTTGAACATTTGAATGGGACGAAATGAGGTGAACAATGTAACTGTCATGCCTCAGCCAGAGCTAAAAGCAGAGAATAAGAGTCAGGATTCCTACTGTGTTGGTGGTCAGCTACCTGGCTGCCTGCACTGCTGCAAGCTAGAGGTCAGCAGTCCCTGAACACAGGAAAAGGGGCAATTCTATATGATACATGCAGTGAGAAGTCTGCTGTGGTCGTGGACTTCTACTTTCAGACGGCCAGCATAAGCTGTCACACTTACCTCTCCTTAAAGCCCAGGAAGCTCCTGTATATGCCAGGCAACAAGGAGTAGAAGACATGGTGAGCATTAATGTACAGAGCACAAATCAGTGTACAGGGTCTGGAGAGGTATTTAGATACCCAGTCTCTTTGTGACTGCAGCTCATCATTCTTTTGTTCTGGATTCCAGCTAAGAAAACAGAACATCCCCCTAAGCACCAGATGTACTTGTTGTTTTGATTATTCTTTTTTAACACAATATATAACCACATATTTTCAATCTACATCTCTACTGTTTGTGACATACATTAGTCCCTTTATCAGCTTTTATAAACAAAAATAATGCAAAAGACAGAAAATGCATTTGGCTTGTCTGTGTTTCAAGTTGTAGATGATGCAGTGGTTGGTAGGGAAGTATTCATAAATACCTTATGATTATAAACTTATGTCAGGATAATTAATGTTATCACATATTTAGAGATTACATTTATACCCTAGATTTAGATATCTTTAATGAAGGCATCTGCCTATTTCTTCCGTGCCCTTCTTGCCTGTTGTTTTGTAGCCCAGCCATCAGCCAGTGAATCAACAAAGCTGTTACCAGTGTCAAGGTAAGCATGATACAGAAGCAAACCTATTTCACAACACTTCAGCAATATACAATACAGCCAGATGAAAAGAAAAGAAAGAAAGAAAGTAAGAAATTTAGTTAGGACACATTGCAGTCAAAACACCTATCCTCATTCACCATGCAAGTGTTGGAGAAGTAAAATACTGCTTGATTGTATTGGTCTCTGTCTCTCTAAAAACTGGAACAAAACTATAGCACCACTCCTCCCATCCCAATTTCAAACTGTTACTAATTGCTTATAATTCACACTTCAGTTATTTCCAGGAAAGATGACCTTTTCAGAAAAAAAAGCTCTAGTGTTTTGAAACAGAATGAACAGATTAAGAGATTGACATTTTGTGTAAAATACTGAGTCTGCACCAATTTACACAAACAGAGCTTTAAAATGCAAACTGAAACTACACATGTTCTTTTGACTTTAGCCCAGGTACAGACAAACAAGAAAGGTGCTTGTGGTTCAAAGATGCCCGATTTTTAAATACATGGATAAAATTTTAAATATTGGATTAATCCCTGTTATGCAGGGTGGTGGAAACACATCATTTTAATTCTTTCTTACACAGGGAGAGTTCAAACATCCAGCTTTGGGGATCTTGGGAGAACTACAGTGAAACATTTTAGTGAAAATATATGCAAAGCTTGTCTTCTCCAAATCCTTTCACAACTGTTTTGGCTGCTTTTAAACACATGAGCAGTGCCAAGGAAATGGATGAAACTTAGAAATAAAGAAATCGTGTGCCAGGTAATCACCTCAGTGTGATCATTTACGTCCTTACTAGCAAATCTTTTGCAAGAGTGTTTTCACTGAGCTTTCTTTGAAACTGCTTTCAATCATTTCCTTGGCAAATCCCAGTATTATTGTTGTCTGAAAATGCTTATCAGACAAGCATCTCATATAATAATTTATGGTGGCCTTCAAAACTAGATTACGGTTCCAACCTTTCATTATTTAGACAGCACTTTCTCCCACTGAGCCTGTTTCATCACTGCATTACTAATCTGCCATACATCATTGTGTATGGATTTTTATTTTTTTTTAAATTTTCTAAACAAAGAATCATAGAATCACAGTTTGGGTTGGAAGGGACCTTAAAGCTTATCCAGTTCCAACACCCTGCCATGAGCAGGGACACCTTCCACTGGACCAGGTTGCTCTACATAAACATGTTGCTCTGGGATGTTTAAACACAACTACTTCAAACGTAACGAATGATTAGAAATTACTTTTTCTAGGTTTATTAGCCATTTTCCTAGTTAAATTATATATCGGGCAAAACCCAACAAAATGTGATTCCTAAATTAAAAATGAAGTTGAAAAGGAATAGTGTAATACATGGACAGACTTTACAGCCATGATGGCCTGCAGTCTGAAATGTGCTGTGAGATTCAAAACAACCTAAATGTTGTTGTCTCTCTGATAATTGTGGTATTTGTGATTACACAAAATACCATGTATATCAAACAGACACTGTATTTTCGGTAGCACAAATAAGAAGATACAGGGCCAATGGCAAATGTAAACAAAATTTCTCAATTACAGTATTAAATTTATATTAATACCATTTAAAGCCTTGACATGCACTGAAGTGTTGTATAGGTCCTGTGCTGATCCTCTGCAAACAGGTGATCTTTTTATTCAAACCTCTGTTCATCACCCACTGAAACCTTTTTAAACAAATAAATAACTGAAAAAAAAAATTATTTTTGCTGTCAATAGTAGGAGTGAACTATAATCTAATCCTAATTCTGTATATGAATACACACATTTCTGCTTGCTATTCCTGACAATGAGCATTAAAACCACAAAGCAAAACAACCCCCAGGTATGCTGTTAACCAATGATCCAGTCTCTCTGTTCCTGTGCTCTGGCTTTTACGTATATTTTTGCAGGGTTGATTTGCACAATATAGTGTGAGAGTTTCCAATTCTTTCCAATATCCATAAGTAATATCCAACATCAGCAATAGTATCTTTAGCTCTCCAACCTAACCAACGCATTTATAGACTAAGATTTATTTTTTTATTCCTTATTCTGTCTGCTTCAGCATCTCTATTTAAAGCAGGTCTTACAGGTTTATTTTGGATAGCTGTCATTTCCACAAAATCTGTGAAGCTTTTACAACACAAAGCATCATATTGTGTATATAGCACAGTTATCAAAACACTCTGGATATACAAATATATAAATGCAGGGAAAGCATTTGAAACCTTAATTGGGGAAAACAAAAAATCAGATTTATTTAAAGAATTTGATTGTCTTGATATTGATACCCACAGCAGGACACAGACAGACAAAAGATTTCTCTTACAAACTGTGTTAGCTAGTCCAGGTTTCACACTATAGGGGAATGAAGCTTTAGAGAATGGCATATGATGAAACCTGACAGATGTTTTCGTTTCCATTTCACATTTCTCCTCAGTTCATTCAGCAAAGGTATTGTAAATCTTTTAAGCAGACAGCTGAGGAACTAGTGACAGCAGCTTGTTATCAGCCTAGAAGAGCCATTGATGACTTGGCCACCTGGAAAGACTACTATAATTTTAGTACCCAGAAAGGTGTATTTTTTTGGTAGTGATGGAAGAGAGAAGGAAGAGAAAAAAAAGCATCCTCAAAATCGACAGCAAGTTACCAAATGTGTAAAGATCAAAGACATTAAAACCTCTTGTCAAGAAGCCTGTTCTATAAGACAGACATTTACTTGTTTTATTATGTGAATAGGACACCTTAATGCTGAAATATATTAGACATATTTATGTTAGACGGTGTACTTCTGTGAAACCACCCATGCCATCAAACTACATGATCATATGAAACATTACACCTGCAAGGCTTTTTGAGTTTCATTCTCATTTTTAACAGGGTAAAGTTGATTTGTGACACTTTATTAAATAAAACTTAAAAAAATTACGTATTTAGATAGATAATTAAGCATCGAGAAGCTCTAAAGGAACAGTTATCCAAGATCATGCAAAACTGCCAAGATACAATTTCATTTTAAATGCAGTGTATCTTCCAGATGATGTTATAAATGGTAATACTCACACAATTTAATTAATCATGTTATTGTTACTCAGTAATTGAGAAGGCACTATCAGAATTACAATCAGACATTTAAAATAGCTGGTACAAAGGATTAAAATGATTACATCAGCCTATAAATTAATAATGCACAGTATTGGTATCATGAACGTGACTAGTAGCAGCACAAAGTGATCACTTTGACCTTATTGTTGAAAACAGTGACGGACAGGTAGGTACTTATTAAGCAATCTCTGTTCTTCTGCAGAAGTAAGAAATACATTCTGATCACAATAATATCTAAGGTATTAATATGTCATACAGTCTAAATTCCTACCAGATGTTCAGCTAACAAAAATAGACCAGAAGAGTGCTAGGATGATGTCTTGCATTTCATTAGGCATATGCCCTATTAGACTCCTAATGCTGCAGATCAAGCTAATGCATATAAAGTGGTGAACAGTACTCAGGGAAATATGACTCCCTGGAAAGGATTCATTACTTGACTGGCTCATTTATCTGGAAAGTTTTGGGGACATCAAAACATGAAAATACTTTGGATAATTGGTAACATTACTGGGTTAGTGACTCATGGCGGGAGATTTAGCCCAGATTAAAACTGAATACAGGAAAAAAAAATGGATTGCACAGACTTTTTCTGTGTTTAGTTAGATCAATCCTTTATGTGGTCCAGTTTAGACACCTTTCATGTTTGGGATGCCGTGCTGTCAGGAGAAATCACACCGGATCCTGCATACAGGCCCTATCAGTGCATGTGAAGGTATAGTCACAGAATCATGGAATGGGTTGGGTTGAGAAGGACCTTTAAAGGTCATCGTAAAAGGTCATATCCCTGCCATGGGCAAGGATATATTTCATTAGATTAGGTTGCTCTCTCCAAACCTGACCTTGAACACTTTCAGGGATGGAGCAGCCACAGCTTCTCAGGGCAACCTCTTCCAGTGTCTTACCACCCTCATTGTAAAAAATTTATTCCTTATATCCAACCTAAATTTAATTTCTTTTAGTTATAAAACCATTGCCCCTTGTCCTCTCACTACAGGAATTGCAAAAAGTGTCTCTCTCTCTCCATCTGTCTTATAAATCTCATTCATATATTGAAAGGCTGCAATAAGATCTCCCCAGAGTCTTGTCTTCTCCAGGCTGAACAATCACAGCTCTCTCAGCCTTTCTTCATAGGAGAGGTCTTCCAGACCTCTGACCATTTCCAAGGCCCTCCTCTGGACCCACTCCAACAGGCCCATGTCTTCCTTGTACTGGGGACTCCAGAGCTGGATGCAGTACTCCAGGTGGGATCTCTTGAGAGCAGAACGAAGGAGGAGAATCACATCTCTTGACCTGCTGGCCATGCTTCTTATGCAGCCCAGTATAGAGTTGACTTTCTGGGCTGTGAGTGTACATTGCTGGCTGATGTCCAATTTTTGATCCACCAGCATGCCCAGGTTCTTCCCTGCAGGGTGGCTCTCAATCAACTAGTTCCCCAACCTGTATTGATATTGGGGATTGCCCTGACACAGGTGTAGGACCTTGCACTTGGCCTTCATAAGGCTCACATGGACCCACTTCTCAAGACTGTCAAGGTCCCTCTGGATGGTATCCCTTCCTTCAAGTGAATCAGCTACACCACTCAGCTTGGAGACATGCAAACTTGCTGAGGGTGCACTCAATCTCACTATGTTGCTGATGAAGACACTAAATAGCACTCTTCCCAATACAGACCCTTGAGGGACATTACTTGTTGCTGGCTTCCACTTGGACGTTGAACTCTTTGTACTCTGTAACTTTTTAGACATGGCCATCCAGCCAGTTTCCTATCTGTCTAACAGTCCATCCATCAAACCCATATCCAACACAGAGGTAAAAATATTGTGGGGGAGTGTATGAAAGTCCTTAGAGAAATTTATGTCATGATATCCATAGGTCTTCCTTCATCCACTGATGCAGTCACTTAATTGTAGAAAGCCAGTAGATTAGTCAGGCAACATAAATGTCTCAGGTGGTCCACAACAGCCAACACCAGGAAATGCAGAGTTAATTTGGCCAAAAAAAAAAAAAAAATCAACCCTGGGAAGCAAGATCTGACTGCCTATCTATGATTTAGCACCATTTTTACCTCAGAAAGCATTTAGCACCTAAGCCCTTTCTGAAGTCGAATGTTTATGCCTGGCTTTTATCCAGAAACACTTCTGACAGCAACAGACACACTTCTTTAACTAATACTTAACAGCTGCACTATTTAGTCTTTGCCATCTCTTCTTTTGCAGAAAAGAATTTGAACCCACAGCTTCCTCTCTACCCCCCAACTCCCACTCTCCCTTTTCTTTCTGCATCAGAATATGACAGAGGCTCTTACTGTGTGATGGGTATGACAACAACCTTGGTGACCTGCATTGAAATCTGGAGTCATACCAAGCTCCCATTTTGTGTGGGGCATCGAGCAGGTGTCCTAGTTTCAGCTGAGAATTATTTTTCTTAGCTAGCATAGTGCTGTGTTTTGGCTTTAGTCTGAGAACAATGCTGATAACACCGATGTTTTAGTTGTTGCTAAGTAGCACTTACGCTGATCAAGGACTTTGCAGTCTCTCATGCTCTGCCACTGAGGAGGGACACAAGAAGTTGGGAAGGAGCAGAGACAGGACACCTGATCCAAACTAGCCAAAGAGGTATTCCATATGACAGCACATCATGCCCAGTATATAAACTGGAGATAGCTGGCCAGAAGGGACTGATTGCTGCTCAGGGATGGGCTGGGTATTGTTCAGTGGATGATGAGCAATTGTATTGTGCATTGCTGCTGTTTTCTGAGCTTTCATAGCTCCTTCTTTCATTGTTTCCTATTATTATTATCAATTTTATTGTTGTTATTAATTGTGTGATAATTATATTTTACTTAATTTCAGTTATTAAACTGTTCTTATCTCAACCCACAGATTTTAGATTCTTCCAATTTTCATCCCCATCCCATTCCTGGGGACCAGGGTGGGAAGAGAGAAAGCAGCTGCATGGTACTTAGTTGCTGACTGGATTTAAATCATACGAGCAGACCTGGGATAGAGAGATCTCCTGGATCTTTTTTTAGGCATTTTCTATGTAAGGAAAGAGATACCTTAGTTTCACTGCCTGATACAACAAGGATTTAGTCACTGAGCATCAAATGGGCAGGAAAACAAACCACTGTCACTCTTGACAATAAGGACGAGTAAAACATTTCTAGGTCCTCTCTCAGTGTCAAGAAAATTCACTCTAGGTATTATGCATTGACACTGGAAACGGATGAAATAACAAACCTGAAAGTCTCTCCCTCCTGTTCCATCAGCTGTTTTTTATGAGCCTTCAACTTCCATTTTCCCACCCCACAGCTGAACTGTTTGAACAAACTGCATGAGGGGTGAGCGTGAGTGGTGTAGGCAGACTGAACTCTCACATCAGAGCTTTATCTGGCAGAACACCCCTCCAATGGGTGGCATTTCTAAGTAACTGTTAGCAAATAGTGTTGTAAATCCCTTCATGAATGCCTGCAACCATGTCTGCAATGTATCATTCACTCTCTAATATTCAGGCACCTTACAGTCTGTCTTTATTTTAATTTCCTGTTCTCTGTCAGAGAAACAGGCACTCTCTAAGAATGAACATTGCTGTGAAAGGACTTGGGGGAAGCACAAGAACTGAATAATTCTTTTAAAGAAAAAAAAAAAAAACCAACACCAAAACCAAGGCTGCTCTTCTGTATCCAGGCTGAAGGAAATGTATTTGATGCACTTTTATGAGTTCTGTACAGAAACAAAGGTTGGCATAACTAAAGATTATGCACGTCATTCAATGCAACTTAATTGACTTCTTACATTTCTCACATTTCTGTTAAGTTAGTTAATTAACAAACCTTTCAAATAACTGTTGCACTGTGTTTTCTGGAGCAAAGCTTTGGCACACAACCCTTATAAGGCAGGAAAGATACCTCCTGGATACCATCGTCTACTTCAGAAACCAGTTACTATTCAGCATCTAACTGAGATAGTATAGCTATTCTATTACTGCTGTAATATTTTTCCCTCAAGGAGATGGCATGCTTAATCCATGAGTTTAGGTTGATGCTACTACGTTTCTGTACATGAGGAAAGCCTAATACATGCAACGTTTTGAACATATCTGTAAGACTATATCATATATATCGACAGCTTACAATGCATGTCACTGTTAAAGATTTCAAATGTCATCCTATAAGGTTATGCTCACTTAAGCAAATAGGAGTGCATTTGTAGAGGAAAAAAAAACAATAAAAAAAAAAACACTAAGACCCCACTGTCCATACTACATGCATTTCAAGGGTTTACCTCAGACTAGCTCCCCTCTGGTTCCAAGGACTGCATGACCATCCGTGGTTGGTGTCCAACAGCTGCCTTCCCAAATGCATCTTCTGTCTCATTTTCACCGGTAGTTAATGAAAGCATGCTTAACAGGCACAGTTAAGAGTTCTGTTTGAAAAGTGAACTCTTGCTAAGAGCAAGATTTCACAGAGAAATGGAAGTTTCTAAAAGAAACAATTAAGAATTTGTTGTCATCTTCTAGTCATTTGATTTCATTCAAAAGCTTGCCTAAACCCTGTTATTCCTTATTTAAATGACAGGACTGAGACATGATATATATACACGCTCTCTTGAGTAGTCCAAATAAAAAAACCACTAAAATTAAAACAAAAAAGTCTTTGCACCTTAAGGAAAATAATTTTGGTCCTGTCATAGAAGTATCTAAGAAATATTATTGGAGGTTTAAGTTTTAATTTTTAAATCTTTTAAATTTGTATATATGTAAGATAATTCTGATGGGTAAAAATATTTTGCATAGAAAATATCTTTGTAGTAAGTAATTCGTACTAGTAGAATGCACAAATACATATTCATTTCTTGTTGTTGTTCTTAGAGGAAGTAATATGTCAAATTGTATGCACTGAATGTGTAAAATGCTGCACAAACCCAGCTGGCAGTATTCCTTTGCTCTTACTTCTGTCATAGGGAATGGATCCCTAATTTCTTTTTTTCAGACAGTTTCTAGCTGCAGCTGCTGTGAGTGTTCTTTAAATGAGTGACAAATATTTAATCCTCTGTAGAACAAGGTTCAAAACGACTATTTTTGAACACACCAGACTTTACCCAGATAGTATTTTGTTATCAAACAACCCAAGCCCTGATCCTATGGCTTTATCCAAGGTAGGTGTTTCAGAGAGCCAGCTTGCACCTCTGATACGTCTGACCATGGGATCGGGAATGCAGGATCTAAGACTGGATCTAAGACTGGGGGAAGAGATGTGCATGGTGCGTGGCTGCAGTACCAGTGATACGATAAGCCCGACTGGTACTGCTCAGGTATTTGACAATATTGACACTGTTGATACTAGTTGTAGAGCTGATAAGAAAAATCAATGCAAGTGAACCACTGTGATTTATAGGTGTTTCTGTATTACAGGATATAGATCCTATTTTTGGTTTGGGCCCAGGAAGATATCATTTGAGCAAATAATTAAGTGTCCACACGTATTAAAGAAAAAATTTTAAAAAATCCCCCACCATTCATCTGTAAATGCTGCTTAAAGTTCATTAGCCTTTGCTCTTGTTTAGACTTTCCCTTTAATTAATTTTCAGTCTGTACATTCTTTGTAATTACCTCAAGCAAGATAAAATTAGAATGTTTAATACACTCATTTGTGCAATGAACTGAATCATCTGTGAAAGGTAGGTTTGTTGCAGATGTAGGATTTTCCATTTGATTGCTGTTCACATATTGCTATGTGTAACTTAGGTCCTATTGTATTTTGGGGATATATCTTCTAGATGTACTAGAAATGCCCTCAGAGACTGAAAAAGACTCCAGTCAGAATAATTTTTGAGAAAAATGTTTCATTCAAAACACAGAAGTCAACTGTTTTTAGTTGTTTTGTTTGGTTGTTTTTGTTTTTATTTTTGGGGGGTGGAGTAGGGTGTTCAATAATTTGTCATTTTAATAGGTTTTTCTAATTATAAGAAACCTCTTCTTTTGGTCATGTACAAGCACTGAATCCCAACCTGTTACATACCATTCTTTGCTCTTGATCTGAGGAACATAAAGGTTACTGAAATAAATTATCTTTTAATGAAGCATATAATCGCAAGAAGAAATGCTGTAATATCCTTTATACTAATAAGTTGCTTCACAACCTTCATGAAAGGTTGCAAATAAGACAGTGATAATTATCTAAATACTAATTTTCCCATTTTTAATAGTGTTTTATTCTTTATTTTCCTTATCATATAGAAAAAAAGAAAATAAATTTTTCAGACATTAAATTATGTTTACTGTTTCAATTCAAACACCAAACCTGAACCTGTTTATTTGAAGCAAATAAAAAAAAAACCCAAACAACAAAATGAATCAATATTTTAGCAAATGTAGTATCACTATTTGTGAAAGATGATCCACCTGATAATTCATATTATGCTAGTTTTCATGTTTAACTAACACAAATGAAGCACATTATATTTAAACTATATTCTCATTCTCATGCAGTATATGAAAGTGCAGGTTTAGAATTACACAACCTGGATTGACACCTAATAAATTAGTGTCTTTGAAAGTTTAGCCGATAATTAGAGGCACGCGCATTTTATATTCCCAGGAAAAGGTAAGGCCCATATTTCTTAATAATGATTTTGATTATTTTTTTTTTTTTTGTATTTCACTAATGATGCCATTCTTTTGTTCCTTACTAGAACATAAAGAAAATTATTTCAACCTGAACTAAAGCTTAGGGATCTTGAAAACTGTAGTTTCTTGTTACGTTTGCTTCTGGCTTTTAGCAAGACATTTAAGCATATGCTTTAAACACAGGCACAGTTGCATTAAAAAGTTCTGTAAAGCTGAACTGTAAGAAGAGATCTCAATTGGTTCTAAGATTTTTTTACGTTTTTACAAGTAAAAGAGGATGTTCTTGCAGCAAAATCTGAGCTCCAGGTTTCTAGCAAATGTTCTCCTTCCCGTTCACACTTAATCTGTTTGCAGATGACACCAAGCTGTGTGGTGCAGTCGACACACTGGAGGGAAGGGGTGCCATCCAGAGGGACCTTGACAGGCTGGAGAGGTGGGACCATGCAAACTTCATGAAGTTCAACAAGGCCAAGGCCAAGGCCACTGACCCAAGGTCCTGCACCTGGGTCAGTGCAATCCCAAACAAAAATACAGGCTGGGTAGAGAACTGATTGAGAGCAGCTCTGAGGAGAAGGACTTGCGGGTGTTGGTTGATGGAAAATTCAACATGAGCCATCGGTGTGTGCATGTAGCCCAGAAACCAACTTATATACTGGGCTGAATCAAAAGGAGTGTGACTAGAGGGTCAAGGGAGGGGGTTCTTCCCCTCTGCTCTGCTCTGTGAGACCCTCCCCTGCAGTCCTTCATCCAGCTCTGGGGCAACAACACGAGGGATGTGGAGCTGTTGGAAAGAGTCCAGAGGAGGCCACGGAGATGCTGTGAGGGCCGGAGCTTCTCTGCTCTGGAGACAGGCTGAGAGAGCTGGGCTGGTTCAGCCTAGGGAGGAGAAGGCTTTAACCTGACAGAGGGGAGACTGAGATGAGCTCTTAGGCAGAAGCTCTTCCCTGTGAGGGTGCTGAGGTGCTGGCACAGGTTGCCCAGAAAAGCTGTGGTTGTCCCATCCCTGGCAGTGTCCAAGGCCAGGCTGGGCAGGGTTTGGAGCAACCTGGTCTAGTGAAAGGGGTTCCTAGCCATAGCTTGGAACAGATGATCTTGAAAGTCCCTTCCAACCCTAACCAGTCTGTGATTCTATGATTCTATGATTTTCAGTAAGTTCCTTTTATATGAGGAAATGATGTTTCCTAAGATGAGCAAAATAACCAGTAGTACTTTAAATAAAATGAAATGACCAGATTAGTATGTTGAACTCCTTGATATAGTAGCATAAACCATAAAACTAAACAAAATACACAAAAGTGACTGGGATAGAACATGTAACTCAGTAATGTCTTGTAGATATGGAATAGCTGAGGGTTTAGACAGGTTTTTGGACTGCCTTAAAGTATATCAAATAGCTAGAAGAAGATGACAACAGACTCCAACAGTTTATTTCAGAAACTTTTCTGTGTAATCTTGCTCTTAGCAGGAGAAAAGTTAGTAATTCTCTTAGGAAACAAGATTTTTCTATCATAGTATTACTTAATTATATTGATTATATCAATAATATTTTATAGAGATTACATTGTGCGTGACCAAACAGCATGTGTCTTTTGCCAATTCATTACATCCATTAAAACCAGACTTTTTTTTTCCTCTGTAATAATAAATCTAAGTAAAAAAAAAAAAAGTGTTAATAAACTAAAATGTAAATGAAACGTTTAGAATAATATGCAAAAATATTTGTAAAATCTATCCAGCTATGCTACTCTCCTTTTAAATTCCCTGTGTTCATTTTCTTTTGGCTTTTCAGTCAAGTTCATATTTCTTGTTTCCATCTAGAAGCAGCCTATATCCAAACAAACAAGATATTCAACCTGTGTTATAATTCAAATTTATCAAAGCAATTTTGCTTTTAAATTTGACATTTACTAAAGAACTCATATTTATGCAAAACAATTTTTACCAGCTCCATTCACTCTGATTCTATGGTTGCCAGTTTTTCTGTTGTGTTTTGGAGCTCGAGTAACTGTCAGTAACAGATTTTATCAACTTCCTTTTGCTGTTTTTAGCAAAGACAAACCAAACCAAACCTCTTTCTCCCAAATTGGTAGAGAAAATACAAATGCAACATGCAAGATATTTTTCATAGCAGTTATGCAGTTATGAAGAACAGACTTCAACCATTTTTTTACTGCTTAGCCATATTAAATTAGCTTCCTTTTCTTCAGTCACTTGTACAGTGGATATGCTGTAACTCAATGTGATGTGATTTAATTGGCTATTTAAACTCCATTTAAACTCAAATTCAGGACACATCCATTTAATCCATGCAAATTGACACCTGGAGTGGGCTTCTGTCATACAAGGTGGATGACTATGTTGTAGGCTTTGTTTGACAACTTAAATCAAGCTAGACATTTCAGTAAAAATTTTTATTTTCCCATTGAAGTCAAGAGTGCTGGAAGGTGCGAAGTGATTCTGTCCAGTTTCGGAACTGAGACAAAAAGTACAGAGAATGAATCTAGGAAATTAATATTTAATCACTTATATCATTAATCAATAAGTATATAGTGGGTTTTAAAAGAAAAATCTTGCTCTCAAGAGAAAGTGGCTAAATTGTACCTTTTAAAGTTACGGTTTATTTGTATTTCCTTGCAGTAAAACTTAGATATTTTCAACAATAATCACACTATATTAGACAACATGAAAGTTATATAGGGCAGATATGCACTGAAAGCAAATTAAGTCAAAATCATTGGCTGGTAAACATCTATGACTAATTAGATTTATGCAAGTATAAACCTAGCAGGAGTTATTCAGAAAATTCTTAAAGGAAAATATTTGAAGACTAGCTTACAGGAAAAATAAAACCAAAACCAAAACCAAGCAAACTCAAGTTGCTTTTTGTTTTTTTCATATTCATTATGTAGCAGGAGAAACAGTGTATGTCCTAGAAGTTCAGCCTAGGGTTTTGAGTTTTTTCAGTCACACGTTAATAAAATAAGGCAGACACAATGAACACATTAATGTCAGTATCGTCTAAATTAACAGAAGCAGAATGAATGTATTGAATTGCTGTAAACAAGCTGGGAATTAAAGAACCAAAAGATATGTGTGTTTAGACCTAAGCACCGCTGCAGAACCTTTATTTACTTTCACACCTGCGACCATGATGCCTTATGCTGAGAACCCGCAGAAAATGAACTATACTGAGCTTTAGGAACAAAGGGCCACTGGATCACAGGACAGATCATTCAGTCTGGAAGAGGCCTCAAGACACCTCTAGCCCAGCCCCTAACTTCAGCAGGGTCAGCTCCAAGTGTAGTGCTGGACCAGAGGAATAATGACAGATTCTTGTTTCCTCCAAGCAGGGCCAGTTCCTCTCAAACTGGTGGTCTGTGAGGATGCTAGCTCATGGCAGCAATAACCAATGTTAGCCAATGTCTGGAGGAAATGTCCAAAGAGTACCACACTACCCCTTGCCTTACTGAGATGGTATGAGGACTTCCAATAGTACTTAGTCTATGCTGTAAATTAATCAGTGCCAGGTAGTATTCAGGTACTAAAAATCAACGAGCTATTCTGTCACAACATAAAAAAGATCACAGGCAATTTTAGGGGACCAGAAACTCTTTCCTAGAAAATTCTCAGACCCACTTTAGGAGTTAGAAAGGACTTTAAGCTGAATCCAATGGACAACTTGCTATCCTGTTTAGTAGGTGAAATATGTTTAGGTGTAAGGATGCAGGCAGTGCAGTGCTGAAGTGCCAGAATGCAACCCAGGTTGTGTTCATTAGCTATGCTTGCAAAAGAAAATTAGTCTCTTGAATCACTGCCGTGAATTTGAAAAATCAAAGTGCAAGTGAAAGCTTGTATCTTTACCAGAACTTGGTTTTCCTCTTCTGTTCTTCAATGTACCTGCTAGGTCTGACTACTTTTTTCTTTCCCTTTCCTTTCTGCTGTTTACTGTATAAGCTGGTCCCATAAGAATGAAGATGAAACTCATTATAATTTTCCAGTAATCAATTATAAATACTTTTAACTAGAATTTCTTCTACTAGCAATTCCTTCAACACTGCGGGTTTGTTTGTTTGGTTGGATTTTTTTCCACAAAAGCATATAAACAGAGGGTGAAATAGGAGATACTGAAAGCATTTTAAGCGCAATCACCAACAACAGTAGAGAAACTGCATTACTATTGTTAATAATAATACTGTTAGAATATTCTAAATGGTCAAACCAGTAAGCATTGGTTAAATGGTCCCAGGCAGACTAAATGGATTTAATACAGCTAAAGGTAGTATAACGAGAGCCCATGTAAAAGACCATTTAAATAAGGTAAGAGATTTTTTGGAAACCAGTGAGGTCTCAATGTAAATAAGAAAATAGAGAAATGCCCTTCTACCTGTGTGAACACTTCTGGCATTTCCTGACAAAGTAGAAATACAAAGAAGAGTTTAAAAAAAAAAAAAGAATTTGAAATTAAATAAATTGAATTTAAAAAAATGCGTGGGATATTAAATTCACTCTACTCAGTTTCTCTAAAAAAGAAGAGTAACTTGATAAGTATGTCAGACATGGAAAAGACCGTTGATTCTGCGGAGCTTTTCAGTCTTTCAGAGATAATCATAGTAAGATGAAGCGGTTGAAAGTGAAATTAGGCAAAATGAACCATGAAATCAGGTGCCATTTACTAGATGTGCCAGCTAATGCTGGAAAAATGCTAAAATTTGTTTCTGCTTCTGAAGAACCTTTTTACTGAATATTAATTATATTGGAAGTACAGATAAGGAAAAAAAAATCACATTTACACAAAGGTATAATTTGAAAGAATTTTGGAAATGGAAAGCTTTTGATATTTTTATCACGCACAAAACCTAAAATACTGGGACCAGCTAGTAACAATTTCACATGAATAAAACTTCCTTCAATGTCTGCATACCTGTTGTGCTCATAAAAGTTATGACTGTTGCGTACAATGTTTTCCCAATTTCTGCAGGAGAAGCTTCGTACATAATGACAGCTCAGCAGTTTTATAGGAACTTGCACTGCTAATTTGGCCAAAGGAAAAAGTCAATTTCATATTCAGGGGAACTAATACATTCCCGTTTCTAGCTTATCACTCCTGCACACATTGTATTTAGTTTCATAGGCTAAGTATGTAGATTTCCTTCTTCTCTAGGGTCTTTCTTCTCTATTTGATTACCTATTTTTCTTCTTCTTTTTTATTATTTTTTTAACGTATAGGAGGATAATGTCTTTGAGAACTCTCTCTGTCATATCTAGATGAAATGGGTCAGCATCATTCATTATTAAGGGAGGCTAGTAGAAAGACTTTCGTTCTCATGCAGATAATGTGGTCCTGAAGCTTGTTTCCTTATAAAGACAAGCTAAAAGCAGGAACTTACCTACAATAGCATTTGCTTTACAATACAGTGCAATCAAACTGAAAGCCAAAGAAAAACAGAGATGTTATTTCTGCAGTTTAAAATGTTTCATTCTAATGGGAATGATTTCTTGCATTAAGAAATTGCATGACAGACATATTTCAGCTTTGCTGTAATTATTATTAAAATAAAAGATGATTGGAAAAGGTGCAATTTACACACAATTAAGAACACTTAGGAATGGGATTCTATCAAGCATAAAAGCAATATTTAAAATCCACCCAGTGGCACAAAATGTTTGCAATGTGTATTTATTAATTTTTATGTATTGTATTATTTCCAAAACATATTTTGGACTACCACTTTTCTTGGCAATTCAGATCTAAAGGGATAATGCTTTCCCACATGATGAGACATGAGTACTTCAGATTTTTGCTAAATCCATTATTTTGAATTTTACACAATAGAAGCTCACACTCAGAAACCAAACCCTAATTTCTGGTATTTGATGAAGTCTAAAATATATAATGTAACAATAAAAATAAATGAAATATTCTTCTCCTTTCATCGAATGTCTCTTATTCTGTCCTGATGAATCTTCCTCATATTAAATGTTCTGACAGGAACAGGAAGTAATGTTAATTTGGCAAATTATAGGTATTTTTCGATTTTTATTAATCACCAAAGAAGTAGACAAAGCTCCTACTGAATTTGGAACACAAGGGCAAAATGTCTCCTGAATACTATTACAGAAATAGAGATATTAGGACATTGGGCAGGATATTAGAGAGCTCTTTGTGACCTACTGTATATGAAATTAAATGCTAATTCATTTGCTTGAAGAGAAACAGGAAACATTAAAAATGTACTGGAAAGTATAGGTCACTGAAATATGTATCTTGGTCATGTAGTCTTAATTCCTGTTGCATATTCACACAGAAAATTACTGAGTTAATATTATAGTGTGAATGTATGTGTGTGTATAATATAAGAAGGAGAAAAGAGTGAATAGTTATGTCTAGATAAGTTCATTGTCTGGAAGACTATGAATTTCTACCTGTTCTCTTACTCACTTATGTGAGGTTTCTCATTCAATTGCACTTTCAGTGAATGTGCACTTTTGATAAACACCACAGTTCTGCTTACCTCAAACTGCCCACAGAACTGCCCTTTCCCAGGATACAGAGCCCAAGAAAGAACTTGTTCCATTTTTAAACAGATGCAGGCAGAAAAGAATGCTGGGACAGTTATTTTTATTAATACAGTAATATTTATACCTATCCAATTTTGAACATGTACACAAACACAGAAGCATCTTTAGCCTTTCTGATGTAACTAACCACAAAAAAGGCTCTTGTACCAATATTAGTTCTCTAATATGTAGCAGGTTATTAAACGTGCACTGAAGTAACTGAAGTGTGACATACAGCTCCATTAGATGTGTGTAATAAATAGAAGATATTACAAAAGGACATTTGCAGAATCTATTACTGTTCCTGCTGGGGTGAACTATAAAATTAAGTCCTATAGGGGATATACAATAAACTACAGAATACTAAAAAAGATTGTTTATGCAGCACTTTGTTCTCTAGGGGTACAGTTTAAGGCATGCCAAGCAGAGGACGAAGAAGAGCAGATATAAAAAGTGCTTAAACCTTGGGGAAGCATGAAAGGCCATTGTATGGATGGATAGTTTATAATCTGAGCATCTGCTTTACAAGAATCAACAAGGAAAAAGAAAGAAGTGGAAAATAATAAAAAATTAAAGACATTATTTTAGTCATCATGAAAAATTCAGTAAAAAGGGTATTGCTTAGTGAAACAAAGGTAATGCAACAAAAATATGTGATTTATCTTTGCCAAACTGGTTGCAGCAACTGACAAAAATCTGTCCATTTATCTTACCCTGTAAGCTTGCTGCAGGCATTGCCAATAAGTCCTTGTCATTGCTTTTAACATTACAAATATCTGCCTGTGGAAATGACAGACCTGGTGATCAAAGTGTAAATACAATGTATTGCATAAAGAATTTGCCATCTGCACCTCACCTACTCAGTCAATAATGTTCATTTCTAAGAATAAAAAACTTTGGAGGGAGGTTTTACAGGTGTCTGAGCACATGAATCAGAAAATAAAAGCTGAAGAAATATATCCAGAAGGCAAATATTCCTGTCTTACCTCTTTGTTTTGATGAGATGTTTCAGATTTATAATGAGCACTGACAAAAACTGAAACTCCTGTGAGGTAGAAGTATATCATGAACGAGTATTTCATGTCTGATCTCCATCACTAGATCATATTTTATACATTTTGGATCTGAATCTATCAGTTGTGCTGCAGACTCAGTTTCTCTTCTACTGGTATTCCATGCAAGCACTAAAATCTGCCTGCAAACTAAGCATAACTGACCAAGTGAAATTGGGCTGTCACACAGATCATAGAACCACAGAATGGTTTGGGCTGGAAGGGTCCTTAAAGGATCATCCAGTTCCAACCACCTGCCATGGGCAGGGACACCTTCCACTAGACCAGGTTGCTCCAAGCCCAATCCAACCTGTCCTTGAACACTGCCTGGGATCAGGCAGCTACAGCTTCTCTGGGCAACCTGTGCCAGGGCCTCAGCACCCTCACAGGGAAGGACTCTTCTTAAGATCTCATCTAAACCTGCCCCCTCGCAGATGTTTACTTATTTTCTCATGCAAAAGAATATGAAAATGTTGCCTGACAGCTTCTTCAGAGCTTAATTCTGCTGGCTGGAAACATTTCTATTCCAAGGTGTTTAACATAGCCCTAGTTGGTTGTTACTGTTCTCTCATCTCTTACTGGAGGGCAGTCAGGTAAACACTCCCATTCCTGTCTGTGGAAGTTCATCCATCCATCCATCCATCCATCCATCCGTCCATCCGTCCATCCATCCATCCACCCATCCATCCATCTATCCATCCACCTCTCCCCCCACTTAATTATAAACCAAACAGAACTGCCTTCTATGAAGTGACTAGTTACTCTGTCCCAGGAAACAGGTGAGCAGAAATAATGTCACATTTCTTTGAGAACTGAGTATTTGCCCGTTGCATTATACAGTCTGATAAAGGTTTGAACAGGTCTTCAGGTATGTGACCTATTCCAAAATGACTTTAAAGGACTGCTTTTTCCTCTCGGTTGAAAAAATGGCATCCAGAATAACTAATTCAATAAAACTTTGCAGCAAAATATGCTATTGAAATTTTAAGTGTCTAAAGACTGGAGGAAAACTTATATTTACAATTTAGGCTACCAGCCACCCCTTCAAACTGATATTTAGTTCTTTACAGTAAAACCCTAATGATTTTTAAACTATGAAAGTGTATATATTTGTTTGATTCCTATTCCATTGTTCATTCTATCAGCATAAATGCTGGGTTTGATGTAAAGCATCACAATTTCAATGGGGTTTTTTTTGGAGGGGGTTGTATTTACATTTTTTTCTTTTTTCCCATTTATGAGTATGCTGGGCTCATCCTTGAGACGAAACAAGCATGTTGTGTTTAAAACTAGCTGGCAACTAAGTACCATGCAACTGTTCACTCATTCCCCTCCTCATCCCCAGTGGAATGGGGAGAATCATCAGCTACTAGGAATGATAAAAATAACTCTATCCCAGCTGAACCCAGGACAATTTATTTTTTGTTTTCTTGTCCCTTCAGTTTTGTCGTCTTGACTCAACTTTTCTTGGTGAAGAGAAGATTGAGCGGTGAGATCATGGCAGTCTACAGCTTCCTCAAGGCGGGCAGTGGGGTGGGAGGTGCTGATCTCCTCTCTTTGGTGACCAGCAACAGGACACAAGGAAATGGAATGAAGCTGCATCAGGGGAAGTTCAGGTTGGACATTAGGAAAAAGTTCTTCACTGAGAGGTGGTTGGTCACGGGAACAGGCTCCCCAGGGAAGTGCTCACAGCACCAAGCCTGTCAGAGTTCAAGTTGTGCCTGGACAACACTCGTAGGTTACTTTAGTTATATGTAGTCCTGTGAGGAGCAGGGAGTTTGACTCGATGATCCTTATGGGTCCCTTCTAAATTAAGATATTCTATGGTTCTTTGATTCATCACATTCTTACCTTTTTCTGATGGTTTAGTTGTATTTCTCTTTCCAGCTTCTTAAGACGCAAACACACCAATGTTAGGTCACTTGCAGACTACTACAGAAGTAGTTACCACCTGCATATCATAATGGGATATTTAGGTGTGAAGCATAATAAAGCTCATTAAAATAATTACTAACTTCCTGCAGTTCTCCAGTAGCGTATTCTAACTTGCTAGTACAGGCTAGTTGTATAAAGCATTAGCTGTATTCAAGTTATGATTTTATTTATTTATTATTATTGTGCTCAGTGAAATCCTGCCACTGTCTTGGGTTGCACAGCCACTAGTATGCACCACTCAGTATGCTGTTACAAAAGCAATGGCACTGCTCTTATAAAAGCAGTTCACACAAGAAGCGGAATAATTGGAGATTAAGTATACAAACAAATTGTCAGCAACAGCAGAAGAAACTCAAGGTACTCAATCTGACAGAAGAAAGGTACCAGTTTATAAAGCAGCAGGCAGTGGAAAATATTTAACTTCAAGGCCATTTTCTGACACACATATTCTGTTACATGGTTCTTTTTAGTTGTTTCACAACATCAGTGATTACCTAGTTGGATGTCCCATTTTTCAGATGAGATTTGGATGAATAAACAAGTTGATTAAAGCTACATAGTTGCCATATGAAGAAAAGTTTAATAGCCTTAAAAAGAACAGTTAAACCAGAGCCAGACCCTGTGTTACTTACAGTCACTTGTTACTCTGTTATGCGATTCAACCATCTCTATCCATCAGTTCAAGGAAGGGCATCACAAAATGTTGGGTTTTAGTGCCAACAAACCCCTTACAACTAAGCCCATTATTGTCAATTATCTACTCATTTCTGTAGGGATTCTGAGTCTAACCCTACCTTATATTGTTTTGTGCAAATCCACAGATCTAAATCCACATCTTCATTTTTAATTCACCCTTAATTTTCCATTTTGAAAGTGTAAACTGAGCTATGGAAATTTCTGTGCTGAAATTACCACAAAACTGAAAAATTAATAATATAGAAAATAAATGTATTTTCATTCTAGTACAAATAACTTCATGGAAGAATTGCACATTGAATTTTTTACCTGCAAAATAAATATTTTAACATGTCTGCTCTGTTCAGCTGTTTTATATATGACACACTTTACTTTGGCCTAAGTTTCTACCTCAGAATCCACTATAAGAAATATGCAGTATATTACCTATTCTCATTTTTCACATGCCGCAAAACCAGAATTAAATTGTCCATCCACTGGAAAAATTTCCAAATTAGGTTTTTTTAGAGATAACTGTCTACTGAACCAATCTCAAACAAGAGATCAGTTTGTCATACCTAAGCCGGTGGAGTTCACCCACTTTCTCTGCACCTTCTTTATTTATCTTCTTCAGTGGTCAATTTATTAATGTTATTATATAGAGATAGTCCTAAGGGAAGCACCCTTGCATACGGTACTTTGTCCCACAGTACACTTAACTATTTTTTCTTGGAGTAAAACTTACAGTGGAGGAGGGTGCTTGCTTTAAAGAAATAACATTATCACAGAAATACAAACATCAAACTAAAAAGATTACATTCAGAGATGGGCAAAGGATAAAACTGTCATTCCCATGTTCAGGAGTACATGAATTCAGGAGAACATGGCTACTAGCCCAGATTATTTTGCTATAAAAGTCAGGAGAATAGTGTTTAAATAATTTATGAGAAAGCATAGTCACCCTGAAAGTTGTGAAATTGCCATTTACAATCATAATGATGGAAAGTCATTGATATTCTGTGAGAACAGCTTGATTTCTGAAAAGAATTATGTCCTTCAAAACTCATCGCTGGGAGAATTTGATTGAGTCTGCTTAAATGAAGGTATCTGGTATAACGTAATATACACAATATGGTTCTATGCATGCTGCACATTGTGGCAGAGTTGTGGCTTTTTGGTTCTTCTGTTTAGATGCATTAGTCTTTTCCTTTATAAATCAGCTATAAATAACTCCTGCCAGCAGGCACACTACATAACACAGGATTCAAGGTAATATTCACAGGGCATTTTAGGGGATCTTTAACCTGTTGTCATCAAGCATTCCTGATCGTTAGACACTAATAAAACTCAGGATGTAATTCTTGATAGGATCTTAAAAGAACAGAAGAATCATAATAAATGTAAGCAAAATGCATTAGTTTCATCAATATTTAAATTTTCAGTGAATGTGGCTTGTCATACTTTAGTTGTCCAAATGTAAGCCTAAAAAAACCCAACCCTGGTTTCTTTGAGGAGAGAGAAAAAAAAGATCCATTAAATATTTTCCATTAAATGGTAATAAATTAGTAATTTAATAGAAAAATATTGGTTGTATTTTAGAATAATACTTTGTTTACAATCTGAAAGCATTTTTTCAGAGGAAGAAAACTAAAGTCATATCTTGTGAATGACAAAGTTCTCCAAACTTCGGATATATTATGCATTTGAAGTTTTATAGTATATTTTATAAGACATGGAGTAGTTCTGTTACATTTTCAATCATAATGCTAAAATCACTACATTTGAAAGACATTATTTTAACACATCACTCAATAAAAATAGCATTATCTCTTAGAGAAATGTGACTTCAGCCATTCTCAACTGAGAACAATAAGATAATTTTGTAAGTAAAATGTACCTTACCTAAATGTGGTGAAAATTACTTTTTCTCCCCAACCTTTGTACCTGAAATACATCTGAAAGACTTGGTCCTGGTATTCACTCATTCACTGTTCTTTAGAAAATTCTGGAGCAAATTTGCAAGACTAATCCTCTTAGTCTACTAGTTGCTGCATCCTATTTTATTTCCTCCAGCTTGAAAAAAGTCATTTCTTTCATTTTAATAATTCCTGACACTTTCAGCAAAAGTAAATACTATCATTGTTTTGGTTCACTGATGTCAGGTTGTAGCAAGTCAGAGACTCCATTTGCTAACAAACAATCAGAATTTACACTCTGTTTAAGAACTGAGACTCCAAACAAAAAGAAAAAAGAAGATATTGAGAGCCCTGCAGTTGCATCTGAGGCTGATGGGAGGGTTTCATAGTGTTCCTCATTCCTCTCTCCAGGACCCAGGGAAACACTTGATAGGGAGCCCCCGGCTAAACGCTTAGTGCTGCCACCCTGTGTCCAAGAAAACGACTAAGCATGATCCCTAACATTCCTAAACTATTACACATCAGATTAACAGGAAATCGGGATTTATTTTTTTTATAATGGGAAAAAAAAAAAAAAAAGTGTTTATTCCCATAGAGAATTAAACCGTATTTAATTAAAGAAAACGAAAGAAAGCAGTCAAGCAAGAAAACCCTGGATGCCAAGCAACAAACAGAAATTGCTAAACGTTAAAGTGAATAAAACTAAATATTAGTAAACATGCATTGTAGTTTTCCCACAAATTTTGCTTGATCTGCAAAGTGGAGCTCTATGCACATACATCTTTTTATTGATTCAACTTCCTTTCAGAAGGATTAAGTCACCAGTGACAATAATTCATGTCTATCCATTACTTCCTAATTTCATTGTGGCCTAAAAGAGACAAACCGTGCTGAAATTCTTTGAATTTGTTTGTCCCTTGTGTGACTGAGGGATCCAAACTCTTTCCAGGACTCTGTCAAAATGCTCTCTGTTTGCTGCAAGCACCTTTACCTGCAGCTGCCCTAAGCCACCCTAAAGTGTCATGTCTGTCTACATTCCACCTAAGTACGACCAGTCAGCAAATGGGAATCTGGTGCATTAATTTCTCCTCCTCTTTGTCCCAAACACTGGCAGTTATTTCTGGGACTGATACGTTGAAGCAATTTCTCCCTGGTCACCAGCTTTTCCCCTGACTTGTCTTTTAGTCCAGCCTGAGGCTTGCACAGATTGTGGGTAGGCTTTGCAGTGTCCTCTGGAACCCACCATCCCCAGACTTCTTATTAGTTAGGTATTTAGGCATTACTGGTAAATAATTCCTCATTCAGAATAAAAATGACCCTTTCTCATTTTCATATTTTGTTATTTATCTGTGTATAATTACACTAGATAGTCATTCAACTGAATCCACTTCTGTACAGGAAGACCAAGCCCAACCATCAAATTTGTGTTATGTGATAAGATGGGACTTACGTTTCCCTAGTTTAGAAAAAGACACCTTAAAAACTGACCCTTAATTAAAGTTGTTATATTTTCTTTTTAATGACTCCTTTATAAGAAAAATAATATAAAAGCTTCTGTTCTCACTCTTTTTGAGTGAAATATCGGAACTGGTCAGGCTAGTAAAGAGTTTATGATTTGCCCTACACAGTGCAAAGTTTGTGTGTCAATAGTGGACACTACCTCTTGTTGTTGCAACACGAAGACACTGCTGCTTCTTGTCTATTATCCTGTCTGCTTTACCTGCTTAATTTCTAAGCTTTTGGTCTGTTACTAGATTTATGTCGAACCATACACAGGCAACCCTTGATTCTACCTGAGGCACCTTTATTCTTCTTGTTCAAAACCTCTTGTAGGTAAAGAATAAAACCAAATAAAAGTGGTTTGCAAGGAAACACACCAGGTATCTACAAAACAGAGCACACACATAGCTGTAACCAGCAAGCCAGTTTGCTGACATGCATATATTACAAATTGAAATAAAGTGTATCCTCAGACAGAATACAAAATTTACTCCTGACAGATAAATGGTTCCTTCAACCTTTTGGTCTGCCAAGCACTAAATTCCTGCCCAGTCATCCTTGAGCAATAGCTATTGAATACTACATAATTCATGCAGTTCACAGATCCAGCTTTGCAACAGGTTATTCCAAGCCAATTAATTCAAAATTAGTTTCTCTTAGAGAATAAAGAAAATTGAAACCTGCAGAAAGCATAGTCCAAAGACTGGTCTTCTCAGAACATCATCTCATATCCCCTGTTCTCATAGAGATCCCCTTTTCTTCAGAATAATCTTTAATAAAAGATTCCTTTAAAAATAATCACAAATTTAATATTTCCCAAGTTCATCCTCATTTTTTTGTAGTAATTACTAGCCCAGTTCTCCATAGAGAAACAACTTTTCCTTAATCATAGCAGAAGAAAGTTGCTCCCTTGTGCATATGCGCTGCAATACAGTCCTTAATTAGAAAGCATTTTTCCCAAAGAACCCTGCTTCATCCAGCATACCAGATGGAGTACAGTTGAGGAATGAACTAGGGATACATGGTGATTAAAGATCTATGTGCTTTACTACAAAGATAATATGGGGGGGGGGCGGAGGGGGAAGGGAAAACAAACGTAAACAATACTCCGCAGAAATGAAGATTCTACTCCAGGCTCTGCCACTGAGTTTCCAGGTAATGCTAAACAAGTCTTTTAACTCAAAATTTTTCCAGTTAGTCTTTCACTATGTATTTCTCATTTTCTTATTGGTCAAATTAAGATTCTGGCTCTGATGTGTAAAGGTTGTTACAATGCAACAATGAGTAAAGCATTACATACATAGAACATGCAGAATGCTTCAACACCCTGAAAAACCATTTCTAGATGTTTTAACTGAAGCAAACGTACTAAAATCAGTAACATTTAGTCTCTTACAATCTCAGTACCCTATCTGTAAAATGGGAAGAAGAACTTCTGGTGTTTCTGTGGAAATGTATTTGGTTTTATTAATTTGAAGGTTTAAGCCACTGCAGGCATGGCTGTTTCAGAAGCAAGCAAACAGGAAAGTAGCCACTGTTCATGTAGAAACACATTTGAAGTCAGGAATATGCCTAAATCATGCAGATGTGTGAGGAAAACAGTACATTGGAAATTTATTTATTAATTGAGTTTCTTTGACCTGCAGTAAACAAGGAAAGTCCTGTGGGAAACCTGTTATATATTCACTAATAATGATAAGATGATGATGCTTATACGTGATAATTAAATTACGGATGCACAGAAAACCAGTATGGTACTTTCCAGCATTTATGCACTTGACCTTTTATTGTAACTGGAGCTATTTTTAACTTCTTTTTATGCAATGTGTATTATTATAACTTGTGTATGCACACATACACAAGTTGAAAGAAAAGCTAACAATCAGAGAACTTCTCTTTGAAATGTTGCTGATTGATACACATTTTGACAAGCAATTCTCCACTAAGAAATCAACTTTGTTACTGAAAAGATCTTAAGATTTTAAAAAAAACATGCCCTGTGTAAAACTAGACAATTGTTACTCTAAGCAAAAGCAAAATAGCAAAAAAGGGAAAACCAAACTTTTGAAAACATAAAGAGGACCAAAATATTCCCTTTTGGTTAGTAACATGAAAGATTACTTGGAACAGATGTTTCCAGTAAAGGTTTAAGTCTGTCTTAAACATAGACTTATATCAAACAAGAATCTTCAAGCAAATGAGTTTTTTTTTTTAAATATCAAGGAATTTGACTGCCTTGTGAAACCTGCTGGAATTTTTAATTTAATACAAAACAAAGAATAATGTTTAACACAACATGAGGCTGAATTTTCAATATTGCATACTGCCATTAGATATGTAATTGTATTTTTTAAGTTGAATGAGTGCTCCTCTTCTTGGTACCACTGAAGCACCTAACCTGCTGAGTATCTGCTGTTGAACGCATGCAGTGAAAGTGGTTTGCAAGGTCTTTGCATGTTGCAAGTGATCATTCAAATACATCTAGTTCAGGATGAGCCAAAATTCTGCAGTCTGTCAAGTTTCGCTTAGTACTACTAACTAATGCATTATTTATTGACATGAATAGGGTACTGTGTCTGCCAGCATCCTTCCACAGAGAACGGCTTTCCAGCAGCCTGGTACATTACCTGATTTTTCCAGACAAACTGGAATTCCATTACTATAATTCCAGTTGACCTCTGTGGGAATTAAGCATATGATTAAGTGCTCTGATAAGCTTGTGTCATGGTTTAACCCTAGCTGGCATTAAGTAATACACAACTGCTTGCTCATTACCTCCCCACCACAGGTGGCATGGGGAGGAGAATATGAAAAAAAAAGGAAAAATCACTTGGTTTGACATAAGAACAGTTTCATATTTGAAATTGAGTAAAATACAGTAGTAACTATGATAAGAACAATAATAAAAGGAAATCAAGAGAGAGGAATAAAACAAAGAAACAAGTGAACAACAAACAGCAATGCTGCATAGTACAATTGCTCATCACCTACCGACTGACACCCAGCCCGACCCAAGCAGCGATCTGGGCCTTCCGGGTAACTCCCCCCAGCTCATATACTGGGCATGACGTGCTGTGGTATGGAATACCCCTTTGGCCAGTTCGGTCAGGTGTCCTGTCTCTGCTTCCTCTCAGTTTCTTGTGCCCCTCCTCAATGGCAGAGCATGAGAAACGGAGCAGTCCTTGATCAGGGTAAGTTGTGTTGAGCAACACTATAATATCAGTGTGTTATCAGCATTGTTCTCAGACTAAAGCCAAACCACAGCACTGCACCAGCTACTAGGAATGAGAAAAATAACTCTATTCCAGCTGAAATGTGGACAGCTTGTTCATTTGCTTAAGTGTCGGTATTAATGCATAGTAAAAATATTGCAAGGCAGAGCTATGGGTAGTGCAGTTATTCTGCAGTTAAATGTGTATAGCACTTGTAAACCATTTCTCCTCTTAGTACACTATGTTGAGAATCTGTAGGAATCTCTCAATTAGAGCTCCTTAAGAGGTAATCAAATACACTGTCATGAGATATAACCATTATGACTAGATTGCTCCTTCACATCGAATACAGATTTGAAATGAAAAAAGTTATTATCTGCTGCCTGTTTGAGCTAACATCTGTGTAAAATGAGCTTGGTTGCCTGGATGCATTCGCCTTGGAAAAGTATCTATGAGATACTTACATACACAAATATTGAGACAATGACTTATACAACTGTCCTGTTTGCAAATGCCTGAGTGATTACATTGAAGTCGGTCTGCCACATTATTCCCAAGTATTTAGGCTACACAGCTGCACCCACATGCACATAACATTGCCACATGGCAAGATATCAGTGTTATCTCCACTCATACCTATGCTAATAAAGCACAAAGGGACTGCTAAATCGAGATGTTACACATAAAGAAGGAATGATCCAAGGCAAAACTTTTTTTTTGCCTTGGATCTCAAAAAACCCCCTAATTTGCTATAACTTCAGAAAGTCTGTTCCAGGTCTCTCTTCACTACTAACTCATTGCACCTCTCTCATCTATTATGTAGATTCTTTTAAGCTCTGTCTGCTATTTACCTTCAGTGTTCACACAAACTTCATTGAGCCAGTATGGTACACCAACCTATGATCTACAAGGTGGCAGTGGAGAAGGTAGAGTTCTACATTACTGAGTGGAACTTCAAGAGACATCTTGAAGCACAAGAGAGGAAGCAACTCAATCTGCAACAACTTGGTCATAAAAATAAGAGTAAGTTGTTCTCCAAGTAGTTTGAGTTGTTGGCAGCTTTTGAGCCTATATGCAGCATTGTTAGAAAAACCCAAAAATTACAGGTATTCAGTCTGATCCCCTCAACTTCTGTTCCCACAAATTTATGGGTGCAGGAGGCTACATTCCCGAGCCACTTTTCGGAGTTGGTGCTATGTTCAGCTCAGCAACCTGCACTTTCTGGGCTTCTGTTGTAATCCAGAAGCAGGCAACACTAACCTTCAACTGACCAGAACAGCAGTTCAGTACTGCACAGTTAATTTAATTATAATCAAGGTCTGGTGCACCACCTGGAATATTTAGTGTAAGAAACACAGAATTCAGGACACATATCAGCTCGAACACTGCCAGCTCATACATGACATATACAGTGACTAACACAGGGAGCCTGATGTCACAATCAAAAGAATAGAGTGAAATGACAGTAGTGTCTCAGCAGAAATGATTAATGCATGTTTACATTAAGCCTACTGGCTGTAAACAATACGGGTGTGTATCAGATCATTCTGATACAGCTACACTCCAGTAGCTGTTTCCTGTGATAATCAAGCTCCTGTTTCAAACACGGGGCAACAACTACAACATTGTCAGCAGCAATGCCTTCCCTCTGTTGCTCTGGTTCCTAACATTGCACAGTACAATCATCAAAGCTATTGGAAATACTGGGTCTTTAACTTGTGTCAGGTGACCATGAACTATGCCTTTGGGCATCTCCATACGCACCGTTTTTGCCTTCTGCACTGACAGAGTTATCATGATCTGCTGTGCACTTTGTAATTCACACGAGAAATGGCAAACCCATCCAACCTGGTGGCTTGCAGGTTCATACGTTGTTTCTAGACAGTGATCCTTCTCAGGAGGACATCTCATAGGAAGGATATCTCTTCCTGCCAGCACTTACCTGACCTGCTGAATATCTGTTGTTGAACATATGCAATGAAAGTGGTTTGCAAGTTCTTTGCATGTTGTAAGTGATAATTCAAATACGTCTAGTTCAGAATGAACCAAAACTCTATATAGTCTGTCAAATCAGAAACAGAATAGAAGAGGCTGGATTTGTTGAAAAATGGAGGAAGTGAGAGACGGTGATAGCAAGTCATGGAATTGTTCATTGTTCAGTATAATGTAATCACTTGCTTCCTACATCCAGTTTGTCCCAATGACACCTATGAATGACACCTATGCAAGGAGGTTCACCTTTCCCTTCCTTTCATGGCTTCCCAAAAGCAGGAGCCTCCATTCCACTTCATATTCCCCAGCTGGATGACAAGTCACATAAAAGGCAGTTTTTATGTTACAGAAAAAGAGAAATTTAGGGTTTTTCCAAGACAGAAAATCCATATGTTGTAATGTGCTACTATTTTGTTGCTTTGTTGCTGTCAAAAATGTAAATATATTTGCAATAAAAGGTGAAGAAATATGTTGGCAGTGCTGCATCAGTGTTACATTGATAGCTGTTTATCCAGTGAAGGGTACTTTCCTCTTAGTGATACTAGGATCAGCTCACAAAGCTTGTCTGCTGTGAAGACCAAGTTCTTTCACTCTGTGACTGGAGGGGTCCACTTTTGGAATACACTGGCTAAGTGACTTGGAAAGAAAAGCCCCAAAGAATTCCAAACTAAACGTGTTTCTTGAGCTCCTGGCTGATTAGAGATCCATCTGGGAGCTGCCGCTGAAGAGAAGTCTGTTCTGCTTGACAGTACTTGGGCTACTAGCCAGTTCAGCCAAAGGAGCTGGTAGTAAAGTTTTAGAGAGTATATTCTGGAAGGAACCCCAACAAAGTGGCACTTGGCTTTGGCTGGTAACATCTGTGGACAAATGCTCTGTCAGTGTTGACAGGATACCTGCAGCCATACAACTATGCCAGATGTATCAGGGACATTATCCAGAAGTATCCTTGGGACCAAAGCTTGTGAGCCCTTCTATTTAGGTCATTGTTGATAACAGAATACCACTTCTTCTATTAAGAACATGTGGACTGAATGTATAGGCTGACTTTATTTATGTATTTAGGCAAGAAAGTGCCATCTCCTCTCAACCACCAACTCTTGTGGTCTTGCTGTAGTCAGTAGTTCAGTCTGTAAACTTCAAGCTGGTACATGTAATTAGAAAATATGACTTTGCCATGCCAGTAAAGCTCTAGCAGCATACATATTTCATTCTTATAACCTCTTACTGAGATCAAATAACACCTGAGGTACTAGAATCCTAATTGCTAGCTAGGAAGAAGAGATATATATGTACAACTCGGAGGCCTTGTTGCAGATTTTTGGATGTGGTATTTCAGTGCATGGTCACAGAGTCCCTGACAATTCTGCCATGCAGATTTCTAGGATACATGCCAACAACATACAATTTTGAAGATGCAAATGACATTGTTGGCACCAATGCAAACAACAATGGTCAAAATAGGTCAGTCTATTATCAACCCAAACGGTCTTGGTTAAGGACTATGTATGTGCTCTCTTCCTTCCACTCTTAAGAGTTGCAACTTCACTCTGAAGCATAGACAAATTTACATTGCTTCTTTTACATACTGTAGAGGAAGCAATATAAATTGCTTCTGGAGGCAACAGAGGACTACTACTGACTGTAGTCCTCTGTCAGTCTGATACTTTAAATGAAAAATATCCTCCAAACCAAATATTCAAATTGAATCCTGAAAATATCAAATTATTATCACCTTGCCATTTAACTAGGAAAAGATTTCAAGAAGCTGTAGATTTAATTTTGCTAATAAAATACACTGATGGTAGCCTTGTCTTGCTTTTGCTCACTGGAGAATAGTATATGCTACCCAAAACTGAACTTGTGTTTGCTGTGAGAAAAGAAACAAAATTACAATGTTTCAACAGGATTTTGCTCTAAAATTTCATATTCAAGACAAGTCTCAAACTTTGGCTAAGGAGTGTTGAGCACAGTTACTTTGTTAGTGACCATTGGCACCCCTTGCACTGAAAAGGACATCTGAGGTGGCAGAACAATGACAACTGCAGCATAACCCAGCTAGATGGCATGAATCTTCAATCCTAAAGCTTCCTTTTCTTGGAAGAACTGTTTGGTTAAAATCCTAGATTATGAACCAGAGGGGAAAAAAATACCCCAAACCAAACCTCTGCGACTTGCATTTTTCAATCAGAATTTTGCCCTTTTATGATTTTAGAAAGAAGAGAAAACTAAATCCAACATGGGAATTTTTATTCTCATTTAAAATCAGAAACATTACAAACAACTTTCTTTGTGATTTGAGTTACAGTAACTAGCCACACAAATGGGCAGATGGTATCTTTGGTGTTATAAATTGAGGAAAATAGTTCAGTTATATAAGTAGTGAAGACAGATATATCTGCACCAAGCATAACACAGTTAATTTTCATATAGCAAAATAAAGAGCGCATTTTATAATAAGTAGGTTTTTCACATATTCTACTTCAGCTTTCTTTTCTTGAAACTTACATCAACACAAGAGAATTTAAGAGTTTTCCTTAAGGTCAGCTAGAGTTGCCAAAGTGATAAATTAAAATCTAAATCACTCTCTGATATGTATATCCAGAATACCATAAACACTTACTTCAACACTGCACACTGGAGATCAGCTATTTCTGTATTATTTTAGTAGGGACTGTGTAACATTGGAAGCAGAAGCACCACACCTGCTCATGCAAATAAGCCCTGCTCTAACAGCACCTCTGGGAAAATCAATGCTGCCATGTCCTAGCTTGGCTTGAACAAAGCTCAAGAACCTCCATCCTGCTTGCAGATGTACAGCAGATGTGCAGTTACTAATATTTACTTTAGAACCCTATTTTCTGCACATTTACATTCTAGTAGTGAATGGTTCCAATGCTGCTACAAAATCTAAGTCCCTAAATCAATAAAAGTTATTTAGAGCACTAAAACTGAAAATATAATAACTTACTACCTTTTATATAGGTAGGGGAGGAAGGAAAAAGGCTTTTATTTTTTATGTTTGTAAACTTCAGAAAATTAACGGAATGCAAATCACTGAAGTTACACATAAATCTCCAATCACTGAGCTAACAACTAAGAATTCAGATCATCTCCTTCCACCTCATACGGGGGAAAATTATGCCTAAGGGGAAGCACCAACCTTTATTTTGACAGCTGTGACTATTAGCAGAAATACTTAAACATGCATGCTGCACTCAGGTAAGATGCATATGTTGTTAAGGTCAAGTGTTGCTTCAACAGGTAAAAGCAGCTGCAACTACTCCTGTCTGAGAACTAAACCGACATGGCATGAAACAGCATTTCACAAATATCTGATCCAATCCAATAAACTGGCTTGGATAATAGGCATGTTCAGTAGGCCAGATAGAGTACTAAGCTGCTGAAGTTAAGCTCCCTTCATTATTTAATTTGGCTTATTTCTAGTTTGGTTTCCTTGCATGGTCAAGCATTGCCATATACTGAAATACAAGATTATATATCATGTAGCATGCTTAAGCACACTTCAATAAAAAACTTTCACTGCAGCTCTACTGTGGTAGATTGAAAGCCTTTTATACTGTGCTAGTCTCTCTGTGTGGTTGCTTGCACAATGTAAAAGGCAGATCCGCAACAGAACAAAGCTCTTTCTACCATTCACTACAGATTAAGTGTAATAGGCTTAAAATCACTAAACCTGAGATTTAGACTACAAATTAGGAAAAACAAAAGTAAAAACCAATGTACTAAGAAGGATAATTAAGCTTTGAAGTAGATTTCTCAGCCTACCTAAACAATCTTCATGTTGGAAGTGCAAGAATCATCGCAACAATGCTAGTATATTTGATCTGTAGGTTTATTATGCATCTTCACAAAACTGTTTCCTAAGTTTAGGAAGACGAGGGGCCTTTGGACCCTATCAGAGCACAGAACCAACACTTGCATTTGGTCTGAATAGAAATCCACCTAGCCATGCATCTTTTCTTGGATAGTGGCCAAAGCAGGTTCAAGAGAGTAAAATCAGTGTGAGCATATTGCATTTGCCCTGTGTTATATCCAGGTTTTGACAAAAAGCTGTGGAAGTATTAGAATTTGTTCATAAGAAAAAAGTAATTTCTACAATGCACAATCAGTTGGACAGCTGTTGAACTGACACCGACTTTAAAACATGAAAAATTAAAAGCTTGGATAAGAATGTTTACTGTTCCATCCTCCAGCCTTATGGATCAGGTTAGGATTAGGCATAGGGAAGATCAATAAACAAAGTGCCCTTTTGGAATGGCAGTTCAAAAAGATCTCCGGCAATTGGTTTTGACCTCAGACTATGCCCTTACCGTATACACAATCACGGAATAACTCAAGTTGGAAGGGATGAATAAGGATCCTTGAGTGCAACTCCCTGCTCCTCGCAGAACTGCCTAAAAATAAACCATATGACTAAAAGCGTTGTCGAGATACACCTTAAACTCTGACAGGCTTGGTGCATATGACCACTTCCCCAGGGATCCTGTTCCAGTGACCAACCACCCTGTCAATGAAGAACCTTTTTCCCATATCCAGTCTGAACTTGCCTTGATGCAGCTTCATTCCATTTCCTCATGTCCTGTCGCTGGTCACCAGACAGAGCAGATCAGCACCTCCTCCTCTGATGCCCTCCTTGAGGAAGTCTTAGACTGTGATGAGGTCTCCCTCAGCCTTCTCTAAGCTGAACAGACCAAGTGACCTCAACTGCTTCTTGGAAGTCTTGCCCTTGAGACCCTTCTCCATTTTGGTCACCCTCCTCTGGCCACTCTAATAGCTTGAGGTACAAAACCATACATGATACTTGAGCCAGGGTCACAGCAGTGCAAGATACAGTAGGACAATCACCTCCCTCGATCAGCTAGGTATGCTGTGCTTCATGCACCCCCACAGTTGGCCCTTTTGGCTGCCAGAGCACACTGTTGACTCAAATTGCCACCAACCCAGACCCCCAGATCTCTTTCTCCAGGAGTGCTCTCCAGCCTCTCATCACCCACTTTGTATGTATAATCAGGATTATTCCATCCCAGGTGGAGAATTCAGCACTTTCTCTTTTTAAATTTCATCAGGTTGGTGACTGCCCAGCTCTCTGGTCTACCCAGCCCTCAGCCCTCTACCCTCAAGGAAGTCCACAACTCTTCCTAGTTTACTATCATCAGTGAACTTACTTATGTATATTTGATTCTTGCATTCAGATAATTTATAAAAATGTACATATTGTATATTGCACAAAGTATATGGTCATAAGCATTCAAAAGGCTTACGCCAAAAGCCTTTTGGCTCATACTCTTCCAATGGAAGAAAGAAGGAAATCGCAATCAAAAGACTTCATGATTTAAGAACCTTTTTGTATCTCTTAGTAACATTTTGAACTTACACATGCATCCTGATAATATCTTTAAGAAATCTTCCCATTTTACTGTGTTTTAAAATGAGAATGCTTCAAGATGTAAGCTAAACAGAGTGCAAGCCACTTGGAATAGATGAGCAACTATGGATAAAGGAAACTCAAGCAAAAACCTCATCAGAAGACAGCACTCCAGAGAGATCTGGGTCAGTTCTTCAGCGGTTTAAGAGTTAACAACTTGGAACATCACCAGCAGTACCATTAGACAAGAATTTCGTAGCAAATAGCATCTATTCTAAAACTACGAAGTAGTCCAGCCACACCAGGTCTTTTAAGATCTACATCTTTCAGTTGGTTTATATATTAGAGTCCTTCCCCAGCTCTTACCGGTCAATAGAAAAAATAAAAACAGCCCTAAAAACATAAGAAAAAAAAAAAAAAGCCCTAAATAAGAATACTATCTATACCATGATAAATTTCATACTGCAAAAATCTGTAAAGGAATCTTTAACCATCTTTTTTCTTTGAGTCTTCCAAGATTTTTCTCCATATTCCATTTCTGTCCCCAGAAATTCAAGCTACTGAAGAAATCTAGCCCCTCCCCCAGATATTTCCCATTAAACTTAGGGTATCTTGCATCTTGAAGGAGTTTTATTTCAGCAGATCAGCCCCCATTCTTTACTGGCTTATTAACATCTTGACTCCAGTTGTTACTAGGGCAAGTAAACAGGCTTCAATACAGCAAATCAGCTGGTACAGCATTAAAAAAGTACACAGTAGAGCTCCTTCTTACCCCATCGCTACAGAAAGAACCTCAAAAACAAATAAGGTATTCCAATTTTGTTCAAACACCAAAAGAGGACTGAAGAATCAGGAAAAATAATGCCTCTTCCCCTGCAGCCTGTAACACAGGAACTTTGAAGAAACACAGCCAGCCCCACCAACACTGCTATATTTATGCCTTGATAACTAGATACATACAGAATTAGCAACACATTTTCAGTCATTTTAATGCACTGAAATGTTAACATTCTGTCTGCATTATTGAGATTCCTGTGGAAACCGCAACACATTTTTTAAAAAATTAGGTTTCTAGGTCATAATGCTTGTTCTATTCATTTTTACGGCAGTAGCTAAAAAATAAATGTAACTGCTAGATGCCAACTACATTCACATGAATATTACCACACCTTTCATAGTAACAGCTGCTTCTCGTGTTACTTTCTCATTTTAGAGTTACAGCAAATTTAGTATTTGACCTAGTTTAAAGAGTATAAAAGTAAAGAAGGCTACCTAAAGGTGCCCTGTTTCACCATAGGTCTGAATGCTGACGCCGTGTGGAATACATCAGCAGCACCCTAAGGTCAACGAGCAACATCTGTTCACACAAGTTGAAAACGGATGTCCCAAATTGACTCAACAGTTGTAATTGGTAGTCTTAATAGCAAAGAGATGTTGCAGTACTGTGTTTTACAAGATCATATTAATATCCTTAAAATCTATGACGTTGGAAGTACCACACGGAATACTAGGAACACTGAAAACAATTTTTATTTGTTCACTGAAGTTTACATAAAACATATTAATTCAGTTAAAAAAAGTCTCAACGCAAAAGACAGTAGTTTGGCTTTTTATTTGTAAAGGGTAAAGCACCTCCTCAACTAAAATCAAATTCTAACAATTCTGAGGAGTCCACAGATGCCATGTTTACTTACAATTTAATATCAGCAAAAAAACATGTGTCAGCATTCCAGGTAACTGTAGAAAAACTGTATACCACACTTATGGCATACAAGATTTGTAACAAGCAAAAAAATACCCTGTTTTAAAAGTAATCTCCTTTCCAAATAGGTTTTCATTTTAGTGCACTCTTTCTCCATAGGCTTTACATTTAGAATTCTTTATATACAAAAAAGTACAACAAACTGGTACAGTATTTATTGCAACAAATTAAGGATGCCATAATATACACAAATTAAATTAGTCCCCCCAACTTTCATACCCTCTTGCTTCTTATTCCTTCCATGAAGCAGTCTCCTTCTCTGGTTCTAAGATTAAGTTCTTTCACTGAAAGGCACGTACTTCTCTAAAACAGAAGAAACAGATGCATTAATCTGAAATACCCTGTTTCAAGAGGGATGTTAGCCTTCATTTTTGAAGACCAAACACTACAAAAAACCCACTGAGATACAATATTTTATTATCAAATTCGCATGTAAAAACTCAGAGTTACTATACGATTTTGAACTGAAGTGCCATAAAACTCCATTGATTTAAACCTCCCAAACAGACAGCCAGCTCACTTAACAAAAAAAATGTGGTTTTACCATATTGGACATATTTTTAAACTTCCAAGGCTCCCCAGTTCCCATTCAAACTTTAGTAACTGTTGATAGCAAACCATAACTGGAAAAAACCAGCAACAGTGGAAGCAATCATTGTATCAGGACACCAGTACAGTAACACTGCTATACTGATTTCAGGAAAGAAGCCAGTTTCTCTGCCTAGCCTTGGAAAGGGTCAAACAGACTCACCAGCTAACCCAGAACAAGCTTATAGGGATTTCTAACATGCACACACTGTGCTGTAGAGTACTACCTTAAAAACAACTTGATTATTTTAGTCAAGAAAAATGAAAGCAGAGTGGATACTATCACAGTCTATTAACAGGTCACAAAGAAAGAAGGAAAAAATACATCTGTTTTCTATAGACCAATACTTACATAATTTTTTGTCCATAACAAATATGTATGAATCTACCAGAACATGCAGATTCCTGTAAATGCATTTAGTTTTTTAGTACCTTCCATTATGAGTTATGAGGGTAAGAAACTTAAACTAAGCTGACTGTTGACTGTAGTTAAGCAAAACTGCAACTTCGACTTACTTAACAAAGGACTGAAATAAAAAACTACTGAAAGCCACTCTTCCTTGTTTCCTAATTAGTAGCTCCAAGTCTAACTGCATATTTATGCTACCTTAAGGAAACCCAACCAACCATACCTCTGAATTACTACAAATATCATGACAAAGTGTAATAATACCTCCTGAGAGTATCTGCGTATCATTATCATCAAGGGTCCTCAGTGACTCTTGGATTACTTATGCATTTCGTACTCCATTTGGTCATTCTTGGTTAAGCAGTGACATGAAGACTGATTACTAAGCTTCAGTCCAGATGCAAAAGACTTAGTTGAAACAAGGAGAAGGAAATTAACTGAAAGAAGTACATTCCCAATTAAGGATTTAAAAAAAGAAAAAAAAAATAAAGTACTCTACATTAGTTTTCAAACTTCCCTCCCAGCAATGTTGTTGTTTTGTGTTTTGAAAATTTGGACAGCATTTTATCAAGCTGTTCTATAGAGATTTGTGGAGTGCATTCACATTGTTTAGCACTGTCTTTCTCTTACAAAAAAACAGTGTTTCAAGATAAAAAGTTAAAAAATTTTGCGAGCTCCTCCCCATAAAGGACACAACAAGCTCTCAATACACATCAACAGAGTATATCCACAGAATCATAGAATAGTTAGGGTTGGAAAGGACCTTAAGATCATCTAGTTCCAACCCCCCTGCCATGAGCAGGGACACCACACACTAAATTATGTTGCCCAAGGCTCTGCCCAACCTGGCCTTGAACACCGCTAGGGATGGAGCATTCACAACTTCCTTGGGCAACCCATTCCAGTGCCTCACCACCCTCACTGTGAAGAACTTCTTCCTTACATCTAATCTACACTTCCCCTGTTGAAGTTTAAACCCATAACCCCTTGTCCTACCTACCACTACAGTCCCTAACGAAGAGTCCCTCCCCATAGCTGAAGTCTTTGTTTTCCGAAGCTTCTAATATAATATGATGACTTTTATAGTTTAAGCACTTACTACACTTTCTGAGCTACCTTGAAACAACAGTAACATCTTCTTCCTTTATTATCAATAGTTATTCGCTTCTGAAGGTATTACTTCTTATCTGCTTAGTCAGTTTTCTTCAGCAAGTTAATAGAAATGTGTTGAAATTAACTTCGGTTAGATCACACAGTTACACCAATACAATTACTTTCCTTGCAGTTTGGCTGAGAGGTTGACATTATCATGTCTTCCCTGAGAAACATAAAATTTTAGGTCATTTTGGAGGCTTATGAATAAAGGTCTGCCTATACCACAAGTTACATCACTCTAGGCATTTACTCCAGACTATGTCATCTGCAAGCACTACACATCGTATCACTCTCCAGTTTTTCTGGGCTATGTGGACTTGGATCAAAACATCAGGTATTGCTTTTTCATCCAAACCTGATACTCTTAAAATCAAATACTACTTATCTAGCAGTTCTTTCATTAACAAGATACCACAGTGAGTGAAGAATCATATTAAATAAATACTTGATGTACCTTACAATACCAATGCCATCAGCTAAATGAAACACTAATAATGTATTCAAACTGTTTTTCCAAAGGACCATTTGTGAAACAGTCTGGATCAATAATCTACTTTCAAACTGCCTGGTGTAGCTGAACTAAATAATGATTTATTGCAGCATGTCAATTTGAAGAGGGGATGAGTATTTGGAATTTAGGACAGGATAGCGAGGTTTTCTGTGGGGTTTTTTGTTTTGTTGGTTGGGTTTTTTCCAACTACAACACTAATAATGTGATTTTTTTTTTTGGCGGTCATGACAGTTAAGGGCAAGTGCTGCTGTCTATAATTAAAGAGTTTGCTTTAATGCAAATTAATTTCCTAATCGTATTAATTTCAACCATAGAACCACAGAAAGGGCAGTGGCAAAAAGATTATCTTAGGACATAATTTGAAAAAATACATACTGGGAGCAAAGGTAGGGCAATCCATTAAACAACCTTTCAATGAGTTTCCAGGATAAACTTTGAAGGGGAATGAATAGAATATGCTTTACCTGACTGAATAATCACAACAGAAATATATAGGATCATTGGTACAGCCCTATTTAGGCTTTAGAAGTTCTCAGGTTCATCTCTTAAGATAGGCAATCAACAAGCGTATATACACCCCATCATCAGTCTAGCATGTTTGTATGGCAAAAAGTAAAAAAATCACCTCATCTAAAGTATACTTCCATTCCTTACTGTTTTCACTTTTGTTTCACCCTTCTACATCCTCTCAGGGCCAAGAATTAAATATCCAAGAATGAAATAACTAAAATATGCAAAGCAGGTTAGAAAGTTATGGAGTCCTCTGGAAACTCCGTAATTGCAAAGTAGATTTATAACAGTTTAAAAGTCCTATGCATATGTTTTGCTAATGGACGGTGGCAATAGGAAGGACACAGACACCAACATAAAAGAATGATCGTATTTTACTATTAAGATAATATAGAAACAAAATTATATATTTGATAACACAATTAGCTTCCTATGCTTTAGGTTTAAGCAACAAACAAAGTAAGTAAGGCAATGCACTTAACCATTACTATAAGAGAAAGACAATAGTGGTTAAGAAAAAGATACATCACCAATTGCCTAAATACATTACCATCACCCAGATCCGCAGTCACTGGGGAGCCCCTGTCGCAGCAAGGATTTGGGGAACCTTTCCCAGCAATTGGAAAGTTCTATGTGGTGCGTCCACTTATAGTGGAGGTCTCCAAAGTCGCTGTAAGAGGGTCTAGCTTTTGTAGACCCAAATTAGCAAGTCAGAATGACTTTTTTTTTTGTGCAGAAACACCCCCCAACCAACCAAGACTAAAGCTTGGCCAGAGCCCAGGGTGCGGTTGGTGGGTTTCCTAAAATACGTTGCAAACAATTGCACAAGATCCTTGCAGATAGTTGCATAGAATCCTCGCAAAAGTCATCAGACCTACAGTATCCATTTTAGTATTAAAACAGCTAGCGTAAGAGGTTTGTTGAGTCTATACATAAGGTTTATCTACTTCAAAACATCAGCATCAGCGGTTTATCGTTATGTCTTAATATTATGTCAACTAGTAAAAAGGGCAGTGATCATACGATGTGCAGGATTCATCTGTAAGTCAACTCTGGCTTGGGCCTGTTGTTCAGGCCCTAGCACTTCAGCATATTAGAATGTTCTACAATAAAATACCTGAATGAATTTTTTTTTTCTCCTTCAAATTAAAGTGTTTAGAAATGCACAGGGAAAAAAAAAAAAAAGAAAAAAATCAGAAATCCACCCTCTGAAAACCTCTGACACTATTTTAGTGAACTTTCCCTCTAGGGATTTCGTTGCTTCTATTTTAAGGTATGCAAAGAAAAAAAGAAGAAAAAGAGAAAGGTAAAAGCTAGTTGCTGACTTTAACACAAGCTTCAGTAATGACACTGTATTTGTAAGAAAAATATCCTACCTTCCTCTCCATTTCTCTGGAACTCACATGCTGAAGACAAATGGTGTTTATCTTCTTGCCCACTAAATTCTTGCCCATTTAAAATTCAAGTGATCTTGACATCCCTTGTCCAACTACATGCATATGAAACACAGTAGTGAGGTTTCTAGTGAAACTGCTTATTATCCATACTCCACTTCTGCTGCTAGAAGTAACTTTGACTTCTACATACAAACCTTCGAGGATGATTGGCATCAAATAGTGTTGTATCATCATCATCATCATCTTGCTCTAATGGGGTCAGTTCCATGTTTTCTATGTTTGTATCCAAAACGCCGTACCTTCGGGTTTTTCTGCTTCGCCTTCTGAGCCTGAAATGTATTGTAAAAAACTTAAGTTCTATAAATTCTTCTCTACTTCTATTCCCACAGTGTAACAAAATTATCCCTTAAAATTCAGCTACATTGATACCTGTCATAAATTTCTAAAAAACATAGTATATGTAAAGTGTACACACTTAGCTCTAAGAAATTCAGAGGTCAAACAATTCTAAGTGGAAAGAGTTCACTTGAAATATTTAAGGACACTAAGTATGTTACCTGTAGTTTTCAGTAAAATTACTGTAGTGCATACAAAATGCACTTCATAGGTAAATGTAAGAGCCAGTTAAAAATGTATGCAAAAGCATACTTCTAGCAGATCCCACAATAAGCAAATGGCTCTAGGAAAAAAGCACTCCCCGATATTCTAGACCAGAAATTAATTTGAACACAAAATAGGAAATGAAGGCAAGAAAGTTCATGCTGTTTATATATTCAACATTTCTGTCATCTAACTATACACTTTTTTACTTAATGGTGTAAAAAGGAATGTGAGTCCCTACTTTTAGCTGAGAATAACCTAAGACAGTCACAACAAATGTCCAGATTGCAGGTAATGAAAAAAAAAAGTCTTATTAGAAGGCTGGCATAAATTTCTAGATTCAAATGAATGCCACTCAAAAAGGGATAAGAGAAGTACTTCTAATGTGAAAACTTTCTCTATATACAGATTAGTCAAAAGGCTAAGGCTAAAAGAGTACTGGCGATGCTTATGCAACATACATGGACAGTGGGATTGAGTGAGCCTTCACCAAGTTTGCTGATGACACTGAGCTGTGTGGTGCAGTCAACATGGTGAAAGGAAAGGATGAGATGGGATACAGAGGAAACATGCTTGAGAAGTAGGCCAATGCCAACCTCATGAAATTCAACAAAGGCAAGGGCAAAGTCCTACAGCTGGGTCGGGGCAATCCCAGGCACAGCTACAGGTTGGGTGGAGAAGTGATTCAGAGCAGCCTTGCAGAGAAGGACCTGGGGGTGTTGGGTGACAAGAAACTGAACATGAGCCAGCTTCAGTGTGCACTTGCAGATAGAAATCACCCATGTCCTGGGATGCATCAAAGAGAGTGTGACCAGCAGGTTGAAGGAGGTGATTCTACCCCTTCACTCTGCTCTCGTGAGACCCCACTGGGAGTACTGCGTACAGTTCTGGTGTCCTGTTGCGGTTTAAGTCCAGATGGTAATTCAGAACCATGCAGCTGGTTGCTCACTCCCCCTTCTTCTTCCCCTCCCTGCTCCTGGAGGGATGTGGAGGACAATCCGTCCTCACTGGCAGAACATGAGACTGAAAAAGTCCTTGATCAGAGTAAACATTACTTAGCAACAACTGAAAACATTGGTGTTATCAGCATTGTTCTCAGGCTAAAGTCGAAAACACAGCACTGCACCAGCTACTAAGAAGGAGAAAAATGACTGTTACAGCTGAACCCAGGACATGTCCTCAGCATAAGAAGGACATGGAGCTGTCGGAGCAAGTCCAGAAGAGGTCCACAGGGATGAGAAGCAGACTGGAGCACCTTCCATATGAAGACAGGCTGAGAAAGTTGGGGCTCTTCAGCCTGGAGAAGAGAAGCTGCGTGGAGACCTCATAGCAGCCTTCCAATATCTGAAGGGTGCCTACAAGGAAGCCAGAGAGGGACTTTTCATCAGGGACTGTAGCAATAGAACAAAGTGTAATGGGTTTAAACTTAAACAGGGGAAGTTTAGATTAGATATAAGGAAGAAGTTCTTTACTGTGACGGTGGTGAGGCGCTGGAACAGGTTGCCCAAAAAAGCGGTGAATGCTCCATCCCTGGCTGTGCTCAAGGCCAGGATGTATAGAGAGCCTCTGGCAACATGGTGTGAGGCATCCCTGCTTGTGGCAGGGAGGTTGGAACCAGATGATCTTAAGGTCCTTTCCAACCCTATCCATTCTATGACTTTATGAATGGAAATAGCTCATAGCTCAGGAACATGCACATAGCACTCAAAGTGAGGCCAGAGCATCACTAAATACAGTGGGATAATCACCTCTTTTGATCGTCTGTCCATGCTGTACTTTATGCACGCCAAGATGCAGTTTGCCCTCTTGGCTGCCAGGGCACACTGCTGAAGCATGCTGAGCCTGCTGTTAACCAGCACCCCAGATCCCTTTCTGCAGGGCTGCTCCAGCCACTCCTCTCCCAATTTTCACTTGTGTCCAGCGTTATTCTGTACCAGGTACAGAATCCAGCTCCATTCACTACAATCCTTTGAGCCCTGCCATTCAAGCCAGTTCCATCACCCAGTGCACCATAAACCTGCTCATCCCACAGTTGGGCCACTCATCCAGAAGGGAACTATCACAGACAATACCAAAAGCCTTACTAAAATGTAGAAAAACTACATCCACCGCCTTCCCTTCATCCACTAGGTGGGTGACCTAGTTGAAAATTTGTAAAACTCCAAAGCTTTTATGTCTGATAATAATATGCATGGTTTCATTCTCAGAAAATCTTTCAAAAGAAAACTGGGAAGTTGCACTTCATCCCTATATTTCTTATACAACTATTGCCAAAAATATTTCAGTCTCAAGTTCAAATTCAAAAGCGTATGCTTCATCTACTCCCAATTTCAGAAGCAAAATGAAACAGAAAGATGCAGCAGAATTACAGGGTAACAGAACAACCACAACCTACTTTACACAACCTTCCTGTTTACAGTAGCATCTCCAGACAACACGCCGGTTTCAAATGCTGAAGAGCAACGTTCCTATTGCCAAAACCAGAATATCAAACAATTGCTACTTAACCAGAAAATAATGGCAGTATATGAGAATTTCCTTCTCCAGTTCCTGCAGTGAACTTCCCATAGTACTACTCAGAACTCCAAATCTTAGGTGGAACAGGAAAGCTCAGAAGTGCTCTTGTCTACTTTCACTTGCTTACGTTTTTTCCTTTATGATATGGTATCAACAAGATATGTATTCTAAGAAAAATAAAGATCTAAGGCTGCTCAAGAGCTATGGAGTAATTGGGATATCCTAGTTTACTTGGACTGCACGTCTCAGTAAGTGCCCACACATACCACTGTCTCTCGGCTATACTGTTCTGTAATACACGATAAAGGTATTGAACAAACACCAGTGTATCTAAATACAGTGAAAAGTACAGTGAGAACTTGCTGCACAGTGAATGTGCTATATGCATAATCACAGATTTGGGCCTCACCCAGAGGAGTTCACAGTTTGAGCATAAGAGCAAGAAAAACTCCAAGGACAACAAAACACAGTGACACTGCAATTAACTGAAAAATCATGTCAAGTTATGCAGTTAATAGTTTCTATGAGAAATATAAAGGCAGATGACTGATAGTCCTCTTTTTAAGGGCCCTTTCCTTAAGAAAGTGTGAAACAGAAGTTTACAAAAAAAAAAAAAGAAAGTAGAAAAGAAAGATGTTTACTGACAAAGAAGGGGAGATGAACAAATCCTGTAGCTCTGCGAGACAGAAGTTTGCAAATGGGACAATAACCCAGAGAATGTACAAAACTAAGTTCAGGATCTCCGTAGTGACATGTCCCCTTGAAGAGAGCAGGAGGGAGCCAGGCAAGGCCCGACAATGATGAACGGTATCCCTTCCGTTAGCAGAACCCGACCGAGAGCCTTTCCGCCATCCGCGGCGGGGAAGCGGCATCTGGATTTCCCAGACGCCTCAGTCGCCGTCGCTGTCCGCAGCAGCGGAGGCAGGTCCCGCTCGCCGGCCCCCAAGCGGGAGCCGAAGGGACCGTGACAGCCCCT
>NW_009944789.1:0-6262 GCF_000696875.1 Nestor notabilis
TGACTGCTATAGCTGAACCCAGGACACATGTGCTCAGTCCAAGCTTGCTATGATCAGTAATGATCAACTTATTTCTATATTACTTGGATAGAACATGGCCACTATCTGAAAGATAAATGAAAGTTTTATCTTCCTAAGAATTGTTGCCCAAACAAAGCCCAGTACAGAACAGAATTTTGCAGAGGTGCCTTGCCCAACAGAGATTGCAGGTAAGAGAGGCAGAAGTGGATGCTTAACAGGGTGCCTGAATATTCAGAAAGATGGTGCTGTTTCTGCCCTAGCCCACTGAATATATCTATCTTGTCAGATTAGACCAAGTCTTTTGGAGTACACAGGGAAAGCAGGGCTGTGATCCTCCCTCCTTCATGGTCATGGCAGTAAGGAAGAAGACAGTAAAGAAGCATAATTTTGTTTTGACTTTGTGGACTGCTTGAGGGACTGCAGCAACAAACATATAATAAATCCTACAATTCTGTATTCACATTATGACCATGCTGAAAGTGAGGTTTTAGTATATGTCTACAGCTATAAATAAATTAAACAAACAAGAAAATCAAATGGAAAAAAAACCCTAACAAATGCATAAAAATCGTAGAATCATAGAATAGTTAGGGTTCAATTAAAAATAAGATTTGTGTTTGAATTTGTTTGCTTTTCCATATATTTTTTCTTATGACCATACTTTCCACCCTCAAAGAGTTTGAAGTATGGGAATTTCAGAAACACTGTCTGCATTTTGCTTTTTAATTCTACTGTGTCTTACTATAGAAATAGCTGTTTAGAGTGCTGATCGTTTAACCCAATTTACGTGGAATTCCTATTAAAGTCAATGCCAGTTCTCTGGCAATGCTTTACATGGCTTTCCAAGAATACCTTTCAGCATTCTTCACTGCTTTTCCAGCATTCCCATTTGGGTGGGTCAACCCATTACAGAATTTTGATTCCAATATAATAGAAGAACTCCGTGCCAAAATTTCATTAAAATTCATTTAAAAAATTCTCCTTAACACTTTGGTATCAGTCAAATGCGCACATGAGGATTTCTGTTTTGGTTAAAATGAGAGACAAGAAACCCCAGCAAGACACTTTCATATTTGGTTTGGCAAAAGGATGTTGGTTATGTGCACACACAAAAAACTCAGATGAGAGACTAGATACGAGAGAAATCTGTAAAAGTATATGCCTTGAAATTAATATTTTTAAAATACTTCCCATATAAGGGAGAGGGCAATGAGATAAGCTTTTTAAGCAGAGTGGTGGCATTACACTGTTAATACAGGGGTGAAATTGGTAGTCAAAGCTTGGCTAGAGCTGAAACTAGCAAAGGCTGTGGAAGGGCAACAAGATGAGTTTCTGTGGGTACACCAGCGGCCAAATGAAAACCAAGGAAATCATGAGCCTGTGGATTGGCTGAACAGGCAACCTAGTGATGAGGAACACAGGAACAGATAAGGTACCTGATAAAATTCTTGCCTCATTATTTACTCGAATAAATGTCTCCATGCCTCAGGAAAATCTGGAGGAGAAAGATACACACAACTGAGGAGGCTGAAACTAGGAACTACTTAAGTAAGATGAGTTGAAGAGAAATATGTTATATGAATAGACCATGATGTGGTGGACAACTGACTGGACAGACGGGCTTAGAGGGTGAATATCAATGGTTCAAAGTCTAACCTGCAGCATGTTATGCATTATCCTCAGGAATGATACTATCAACACTGTTGCAAACACCAGGATGATGGAGAGGAATGCTCCTTGAGAAGAGTCCCTTTGCAGAGTGACTTCAAATCAGCTCTGAGGACTCTTCTAGAGCAGATAAATGTCAGCATTCATAATCCACTGCACAAATCTCACAGCAAAAAATTCTAGGTCTCTCCTTGTCCCTCTCCAGACTTCCCTGGCTATCTTTGGTTTGGGTATAGTACAAAGAGCTCATACCATTCTTTCAATATGATGCTGAAGCATTTGTAAATAGTCCATAAACATACAGTAAAGGAAAAATACAGGGACATACCCTCAAAAATTCCCAATCCAATGATTCTGAAAGCTGGGAAGGTACAAGTAACACATACGACAGACTGTGGCCAGTCACGCATACTCTCCCTAAGTAGCATCTTGTATTAACACTGATATAAAGAGGCTACAGGGTTAGGTGAACCACTGACTTTACTCTGTTAGTTTTACTAATGAAAGTTAAATTAGCAAAGGTTCATAAGAAAAGCCACGTATCAAGTAAGTCTAGAATTTACAGCTAAGAAATTTTGTGTCTTCTCATGCCCTGAGTTTTCCTCTGGAATAGTGGTGTGGCCAGGCTCTGAACCAAGCCTTTGTAAGAATTGTGAGTCACACACAGAAAGGGCAGAAACAAAAGCAATAAATCTTTGTAGAACCTCCTAAATGGATTAATGGAGTACTGTTATACTTTCTTTGTCATGAAATTTCATGACAAATCCAATGATGACTGAATCTTAGTAGACATTGGTTGTCACTTACGGCTTATCCCAATCCTAATGCTTACAAAATAATAATGAACTTATAATTGAAAAAAAAAAAAAAAAAAAGAATATTTGTTGTCGGATTTATCAGCCTAATGTTCACATTTCTTCACTTATAGGTCTAATTACTGCACCACAAATCTCTTAGAAATATGTAGTTAGTTCTCATTCAAAGGAAGAAAGTCTTCCAATGATTGTGGCACACGGCTAGAGAAATGCAAGCAACCAAGGAACTGCTGATAGGCATGGACAGTATTTGGAAATGATAGGCTGAGAGTACTTTTGAATGCCTTAGATCCTTCATCTTTAGAGATCCAATGCACAAGGCTTGACCAAATATGTTTGATCCAGAAAAAAATACAAGAAGTAAGGTCAAAGTGTACTATCCTCAAAACCTCAAGAACTCTGTTACATTATGGGCTGAAGGAAAACACTTGATTAACTCTCTGTTTCAGAGGTTTCATAGTTGTTTCTTTCATATGTAGGCTCCAGTTCAGAAAATATCAAGAATAAAATGTTGTATTACCACCAGCTGAAATTAATAGAAAGTTTTTGAGAAGATTTGGTCTCCCTTATTCTGACTTTGTTCACATTCCAACTATCAATTACTTGCTCAGGACAAGATTACAAGCACTGTAAACATACAGTCACAGTTCCAAAGAGCTTTGACCTCGAGGTCAAAGGCTCTTCGACCTCAAGAATTATTCACCTGCAGAAATGAGTTCTCTTTTGCAAAAAGGTGATTGTATCAGTGTGGAGGTCAAGACACTGACATTTTTTATAGCCTTCCACATTAAGAGGCTGCCATCTTGCATAGAATGGAAATAATTTCATGAATTTCATTGAGAAACTAAATGTAAGTGTAAGAAGGGTAGATGATCAATCAAATGCAATATATACATACAGCAAATCTTCTCTGAGCACAGGTTTTTCACAAATCACTCTTGCTGGAATTTGTATATATAGATTATTTTTATGTTTGGTTTGGTTTTTTTCTTCCAATGAAATGCTTCACATTTTGTACAACAAAACCAAAACGTGGATAGAATTACCATTTGAGCTTTGGAAACTTGCCCAAAAGCATTCACAACACAGCAGTGACATTATAATCACAGCAGACAAAAATTCAATCTTTTTACCCCATTTCAATTATAATGTGCCCAAAATATAACAGAGTATAACAAATATTTTGTGCGAAATTAAGCTGTTACCATAAACATATTATAAGGTACATTTGTTTTAGAATACTGTGTTAACATTTTAAGAGAGTTTAGTGTAAGATCTTACCAGTGATACAATGCTTTTTTTTTTTTTTTTTTTAAGTGACAGTGAATGAAAACGTGAACAACAGGTACAATTTTTGCAGTATTGACATAATGTTGAGTACCATAGCTGTCATGACTTTGGAGGTTTCATGTGACATTCCTACAATCACTAACATCTGTTGCTTTCTTTCCCTTTTCCCTATTTAACATTTAGGACCCTGAATTTCTCAAGTCTGCTAATAACGTTTGGAGTTTATTAAAGCCCCACTGCCCTGGAGTATAGTGTTTAAATACTGTCACCAAGCACTTCAGTACGCTGATCTGAATTCCCCCCAGCTAGTCCCAGGAATATTCTCCCAGATTTGCTAATGGAAATGGCTTCTAATAGGTGCAGATATCCCATTTGTTTATTTGTTTGTTTCTAGTGCAAACTGAAATAATAGAGGAACAGAAGTATTAAGGGAAGAGGGGAGGAAGTGGGGGGGGAGGCGGGGGAGGGGCTGGTTTACGATAGAGTAAAGCTCGCAGTCCTGAATACAGATTCAAAATTTAGATTGCAATGGATTTTAGAAATACAACCTGAGTTTGAAATGCAAATGCACACAGAGTTACAGATAACTGCTTTAACTATTTATCTGTGAAATATTCAAGAGTCTGTTCTAGTCACTTGTTCTACTGAGAGCAAGCCTCTGGACACCTGAGAGGTGGTCACTATCATATTCTCCCAGTACCTCTGCCTTTAAAGGTCTTCTTATTCCCAAAGTCAAAGAAATGACCCCCTGGTCCATTAGAAGCAGCATAGCTGACTCTGAGTCTGGGCTCGATAGCTAGTTGAATTGTATCACCTGACTAACTGTGGAAATATGGGCAATCAATCTTCCAACATTGTCAGAAAACAGACAGGAAAACTGGTAAAGAAATCCTTTTTGTTCCATATTTCCCTCTGTATAGGAATAAAGAGATTTGCAGGTATACAAATAAGCGTCAGGTATCCAAAATATCAGATTTTGAAAAAAGGCAAATGCTTAACTGTTTCATTTTTGTTTCACTCCCCTCACTCCCTTTAAAAAGTCACCCCTAAATTAATAATCTCTTCAGTCTACATTTGGCTACACAGCACAATGACTGAGTGCATCCAACCATTTCTCCACTGCCTTCCATGCAAAAAAGAAAAAAGAAAAAAAAAGGAAAAAAAAAAAAAGGAGAGATTGACTAAAGACATTAAATTTTACTACCACTTTTCCATTAACAAGACTGGAACCTCGACTCTCAGTTGTCTAACTTTACAGCTTTCATCACTGTACTGCCTGAGCGGGTCACTGTCATTAAAAGCTTTTTAGTCTGAAAGTTTCTTTGTAGCTGAGGGATGTAAGGCCACTACACAAAGAGGAAACTGTTAAAGGTCACACAGATACCTGAGTTGGGAACTGAATCAAACTTTCCAGTCACATAGCTTGGAGCTCCACATCCTATATATGTTCTCTTAGCCCTACCAAAAAAGCTTTTCAGGTATCAGTATTTCCATGTCCCTGCTCTTTGGGAGAAGGGATCCCTATTGCTTATCAAAGCAGGCTTTTAATTATGTTTGGCATAAGATGTTCAGCAGCCAGAGCCTTTCCCTGCTTGGCCATTGGCAGAGCTTCTGCATCATGCCAGGCTCCCTTGAGGGCCCTGCACTGCAGCCTCTCCTTGCACCGGATGCAGGGTCCCTCACAACACACACACACCCCAACTCCTCGCTGCCACCCCACACAGTGCTCCCACACTGAATGAAGTACCACAGCCCACCCCCTACATGCTACAGCACTCCCTAGATCATCCTGCCAACCTCTTCTTCTAACTTAATCAGCCCCAGCAGACTGGCACATAGCCAGTCCCCACATCCCAGGAAGATCCTCATGGCCCCTTTGGTGAACCTCTCCCTCAGGCTGCATGGTTCCTGACACCATAGCATCTGCCACCACCATCTTCCTCCCATGAGAACATGGAGCCAGCAGGAACAGTGTAGCATGAAATTGTATGGAACAAAGCAGCTCAGGCTGAAACACCACAGAGAGGTGCATGGAGACATGGGGTCTGAGAGCATGGGGGGCTCTGGAACAAGGAACAAGAGGGAGAAAAGAGGACTGGAAATGGATGCAGGAATACTTGGAGTGAAGAGGAAGAAGGGTGAGGTTAGCATGATAAGTTTGTGTTGCCAAAAGCTGGAACCTGGCTCACTAAGACTGATTCTTCTATTTTCTGATTCTTCCATTTTCTTTTTCTTAACAAATTCTATCTTTACTTGTCACACTCCTTTGTTATATTTTTCTATGCATTTTTTTCTTGCCTTTCTGTAGTTTCTTAAATCATCACCTCTCTTTTACCTAGTCCTGGACTCCCTCCACTCTCCCCTCTCTTTCTTTATTTCCATTATAACCTTCCTCTTTCTCCCTGTTAGGGATTTCTGTACTTACCCCTGTGCCACTCTTTCATATCCTTATTTTCTTCATCCTGCTG
>NW_009944789.1:6293-9967 GCF_000696875.1 Nestor notabilis
AAATACCTCTCCTGATCTTTCAGGAGTCACACGTGATGATTAATTTCCACCCCTGCTGTTGAAGCAAACATGCCTCTCAGAAACTGTTCTTCCTATAGCAACCTGATTTAGGAAGCAATAGTGACACACACAGCTGCTCCAGTGCCTGGATGGGAGTGATGGGTAACCCCAAGCAAGCAGTGGTGAAGTGGTGTTTGTGCTGCTGATTGAAGGAGTTGGAAGGTAGCATTAACACCAGCTGAGCTGGTGGACAACTACGTGCTGTGGGACATATGTGCTCCACCAAAACAATTTGCCTAGGGCCAGTTGAGTAGGTATGTTTCCACGCAGACATGCTGGAGAGGGAACTGTGGACTAACATTCTGAAATTAATGATGAAGAGATTAAAGGCTGTATTTCAGTCTTCTCCTGACACAGAGGTGAGATGATGCCTGACATTTTAATGGACTCGCCAGCTGATGTCTTAATACTTCTTGGCCATGTCGTTGAGCCAATTATTTTCCTCAATCCCTTAATAGATTTTTGGGTCAAGAGGGGGTTTTGGCACAAACCTCTCTCCAGTTAGGGAGTTCAGGGAAAATAAAAGAAGTCACAAGTTGGGCCAATATAACAGGTAGAAAATCTAGGGCAGGCTTGTTGGAGAGAGAATACCTGTCTGCCTTTATGGAAAATCACCCTTGAAGTTTTTATTTATTCAAACGTATTTAAAATTTTAACCAAGAACTGTCTGCTGAACATGGGCCACCACACTTTCAAAGACAGAAAAGGTGCCATAAGCTGTGCCATGTTTTCACATTGCAAGAAAAGAATCAAACAGCAGCTGACTGAAGCAACAAACAATTGTGCAGTTCTCTAGAGCCAGAAGCCAAACACAAACAAGCTCCAGGGAAGTCTACTTTTGAAGACAACAAAAAATCCTTTTATGTTTCCCTGAAAAGTATAATATTGTAGGTATAGATCACAGTGTGTGAGTCTTTTTATCTAATCAAAAAGCTCCTTAGTTGCTCAGTACCAGTCACAGATCATAAGTATCAAACAGGAAGACATTAAAGTAGAGGCTGAGTCCAGTAATCCATCACACTTCATATTCTTTCAATGCAACATTAACCTTACAACAAAATCTTTCACCACTGTTATTTTTGTATAGCCTTTTATTTTCTAAAATTTACTTTCTGGAGTTCACATTTCCTTTCTGTGATTTCAAAGACAAAGAGTTTTGTCAAATTTCTCTAATTAATGAACATTTAGCTCTCTTGCTTAACATACAAATGCCAGTCATTTATTTCTGTACCACGAACACTGCTAGAAAAATCTAGGACATGTATAAATAGTACAGATAGAATACTGTTTCAAAGGAATGCTCCCAAACTGTTTCAAACTTCATAGCTGGGATAAATCTGAAGGAAATAAAGCATTTTGCAAGACAGACTGGGCATGAGCAGTAAAAAATTCTATTATGAGTTTACTACTGACTGCACATGTAATTCAAAATTCTTTCCTTCACTTGTACAAAAGGGCTAAGAGCATTCAAGGTTTAATTACACTTGTATTGGTAGTGTAGGACTGATACCTGACTAGTTTGTTCAATCATCATTGTAAAAAAATATATACAAAACTGCTGATTCATTTGATGAAGCTGAATCCTGAAATCCACATATTTTAATAGGCAGACTAGAACAAATACTCTGTAAAAAAACCCAAAAAACATTGGAATAATATTTGCTTAGATTTCATGGGATAAAACATTTACACTTGTAATTCTACTAGAAGTTAATTAAATGCAAATACTTACACATACAGACATACTGTTGTGTAGTATTATTACTTCTGACCCTGATACACAATTAAACTAGCCAATTCTCTTTCCACTCTGATGTAAGCTTTTCTGTGTTATTTTGCATTTCCATTGCAAGGTATAAAATATTCCAGGTATGCAGCATGATTGTTGATAAGCAAGGAGAAAAATTCTAGTTTATGAATATTTAAACAAATTAATTGAGAACAGCCACAAGTATTTTGTACATGGCATGATTTTTGAAAACCTATATAGAAGACTCCTCATCTTCAAAAACTAGCCACCTCTTTGAACACAAGATTTACTATTTTTGTTTTTCTTATGAAAACCATGTTTGAAACAATGCATTACAGTTTTTTCCACTTTCTGATGTATACTGCTACACATAGATCTTAGAGATTATTTTCTAATTGTCCTTGATCCATGGTAAACAGATTAATAAACCGACCTCAACTTCATCAATAAATGATGTTGTCTTGATCTATTGCATTACATTAAAAACTGTTCTTTGTATAAGGACTACAGCAGGGTCCAAAGAGCTTGCCTGCCAGTGCCCATAATGTTGTGCCTCTGATGTGAGTTATTTCTGACTGATTCTGCCCTGAATGGGAAGCTTGCTCATTAACTTCTATGTGCCAGAACTCATCGCTCCTGGGGCAGTTAAGAATGTATGTTTCTGTCTCAGTTACTCAGGTTCACATCCTGGTGAACTGCTTTGAGGTAAATGTGTACAAAAATAGCAGCGGGATGGAGACCCCACAGATGGGACAGTAACAAAAATGGTAGAATGGTAACACCCTGAGCCAAATAAGTCAGGTCTGTAATAATAAGGGGTCCTGAGCATCAACTGACAAAAGCACACCAAGGGCTGTACAGAAGAAAGTTGTAGAAATCTATTGTTGAATGTACAAGTTTTATTTCAGAAGAGGCTGATAAATTATGTAACATTTTCATATCCCCCATGGTGAGAGGTCTCTTGCTGTCTCTGTAAGAAAGCCTGGACCATGATGATTGTACTCTCAGCCTGCCTACATGAGGCAACAATTTCAGTATTAACTCAATAACAACATACGGGTAGAATATGCTCCAAGCAGCACATATTTGTTAGCCCGTATCTGTCAGTAATTCTTACCAAGCTTTCTAAATTCTTTCCTGCCTAACTTTTTGGGGGATATAGAATCATAGAATAGCTAGGGTTGGAAAGGACCTTAAGATCACCTAGTCCCAACCCCCCTACCATGAGCAGGGACACCTCGCGCTAAACTATGTCGCCCAAGGCGCTGTCCAACCTGGCCCTGAACACCTCCAGGGTTGGAGCATTCACAACTTCCTTGGGAAACCCATTCCAGTGACTCACCACTCTCACTGTAAAGAACTTCTTCCTTATATCTAATCTAAACTTCCCCTGTTTAAGCTTGAACCTGTTACCTCTTGTCCTACCACTAGAGTCCCTACCGAAGAGTCCCTCCCCAGCATCCTTGTAGGCTCCCTTCAGATACTGGAAGGCTGCTATGAGGTCTCCACACAGCCTTCTATTCTCCAGGCTGAACAGCCCCAACTTTCTCAGCCTGTCTTCATACGAGAGGTGCTCCAGTCCTCTTATCATCCTCGTGGCCCTCCTCTGGACTTGCTCCAACAGCTCCATGTCCTTCTTATGTTGAGGACACCAGAACTGGACACAATACTCCAAGTGAGGTCTCACGAGAGCAGAGTAGAGGGGCAGGATCACCTCCTTCGACCTGCTGGTCACGCTTCTTTTGATGCAGCCCAGGATACAGTTGCTTTCTGGGCTGCAAGCACACACTGAAGCTGGCTCATGTTCAGTTTGTTATCGACCACCACGCCCCAAAGTCCTTCTCCGCCGGGCTGCTCTGAATCT
>NW_009944790.1:0-6698 GCF_000696875.1 Nestor notabilis
GATGCCGCTGTTCCCCAGTAAAAAGACCTTCAGTGCGCCGCCTCGTTAAATGCTTTACATTGCGGGTGCACCGGGAGCTTGGCGGGCGGCGAGTGTGCTGGGGTCGGCCAGAACTTTTACTGTGCTTCAGGGTGCTGAGGGACTTTGCTCTTAAAGATCATCCGATGTATAACAACATGTGAGCTCTGTCTGGCAGCCTTACTTTGAAAGCCAGTACAATAGACAAATTTATGGGTAACTAGGTTTTGTTAACTTGTGGCTTAGGTTAGAAGCAGAGGTGTGTTTTCTTTAGTGAGAGCTATTCGTCCTCTGCCAGGCTGACAGGAGTGTGAGTTCAGTTAACGTCAGGTGAGTCCCAGAGTTTCGAAGGTCAGTCAGCAGATCCAGGAGGATTGATAAATGTGGACATACACATATTGCAATTGTACAGTATTTGTACATCCGGAGGAATGTAGACAAGTACTGCAGATAGTAGTTTATATATAGTTTTATTTGATACTGGTCTAACACTTTAAATCTACATAGGTTGGTTTTTTTATAACCAACGTATTACCATTTAAAAAAAGTCAGAGCAAATCCAGTGGCTTTAGGCAGTTCTTCAGCTTCCGTGTTAAAGGGAATGTAGTCCTTACATGTGTTGTTTGAGGACATCTGCAGGGATGAGCAGCCATCATTGAATTGGTTTATAATCTTAGTTTTATGATCACTGGTTTATATTTTTTGGGGGGTTTTTTTGGTTTTTTTTTTTTTTATGCTTTCTATTCTTCTATATCTTCTTAACTAAAAGACTTCACAAGTAGTATTTGTGTAAAGTTGCTATTTCACTGACAAACTTCTTTCATTTGTACATCAGATTGTTAAGTGAGGTGTGCATGGAAATAGTACAAGTAATCTTATTTCAGAATAATGTCTAGTGTTTGTGAAAAGCTCTCAAAGCAGAATTCTGTCTGCTAAGTGGTAATGAAACAAATGCAATTCCCGTGTGTTGCATTAACACTGGCTTAGCGGAAGCTGTTCCACCTTCTTGAGTGTGTCTGTCAGCAAGGGTGGTAGGTGGGTGACTGAGGGTCATTAACTTTGGTGCAGTTGTAACCTCTGTGAATTTGGCTTAGATGCAGTTCTCAAACAACTCTTAATGGGAAATATTTTCTATCTTTAAGAGAAACAGTAATTAACCATTACAGCAAAGTGTCATAGGAAATAGTTAATTCACCATCTCTTATGTCTTTAGAATATATTTTCTTCAAAATATGCTGTAATCAAACACAATTCTTGAGTGTGGTTCAGGGATAATTAGATAAATTTAGCTTCCCTTATATTTAGAAAAGTCAGTGTTGTCTTCCAGCCTTAATCTCCATGAATGAAAACTATTTCTGATCATTGCTATGAAGGAGTGTTTTGTAGCATTCATACAGCACAGTGGTTAAAGGTGATTTTTTTTTTTCCCCATCAGTCCCTTGAAGTGCTTGTTTCACCTTTGTTTCTGAATTAATAACAACACATTTTCATGTGTACTGTGTGTGAGGTGAATATTGTAATTCTGGAGAATGACTCTCCTTTTGCAGTAAAAGGAGTTCAGTTCCATTTGTTTGACCTTTGCTTCTCTAACTGGATATTATCTGTCTGTCATGGTTTTTCTTTTTTACCCCATTAAAGGTCTCCAATTCTAATCATGTGTTTAAAAGATGTTTAGTTTGAGGGCAGTAAGAGATCCTGCAGACCAAATTTGAACTCATCTGTGGAAGTACAATACTTTGTCTCTCCCAGAAGCGAATAATCATCTTAAATGTACATTAAATCTTTTTGTGTTTCTTGAAAACTCACAGATTAATAAATGCAAAGGTATCAGTTTCTGCAGTCATAGAAAGATAGCACGGCTGAAATTCATGTCGGGGAAGCCCAGGTTCTTTTCCTAGGCCCTGAAGTAAAGGAAGACAAGGACCTGCTAGGATATTTGTCTTGGGAATTATCTTCTCACAGATTTTGGACATCACAGTTCAAAACCTTACACAATGAAATCCAACTACTAGGGAAAAAATAAGGGTTACCACGGTGAGTGGTGTTTATCTTGGTTACCCTTCTGTGCTCTCAACCTCCTGGCTGTTGTCAAGATCAGTTTTTGATATGCCACAACCTAGCTTCCATTTCAGATTATCTTCTTACATAAATAACTCCAGTGCCTGCCTCAGCTGCGACTGTTGCCTTCATAAGTGGTATCATTGAAACTCGCATGCCTTTTTCCTGTGTTGTATCAGACATCAGTTCTAAGTGGCAGTAGGAAAACCAGACAACATACTGATTAGTTTTTCAATTTACTGCTCTTTTTTAGAACAGAAGGTCCCTGGAGTTAAGAATACTTTCTATATTTTTATGTAAGTACTTATATTTGCAGTGGTAAACTAATGCCAGTTTACTGAACGTGGCTGAAGTTCCCCATTATAAAGGAATTTTTTATAGTTTAGATTGGAATTTTATTAGGTATTTATGCATTAAGGTTTTGATGTTTTGTTTTTTTTTTTTTTTGCTTTGGTGGGTTTTTCCCCTTGTATTTCTCCAAGGCAGGACTTCTTTGTGTGTATCACAGTGGTTCTTCATTTCTTTGTCTGTGACCCTTGCATAGGCAAGCAGAAAGGCAAGTACAAGCAGCTGATTTTATTATTTGAAATAAAGTGAGATTGCACTGAAGGACATATGTTTTAGGAACAGGAATAAAAAGTTGCAACCTGGTGGCAGCTCTTAAAGAAGCAGGGAGTGTCAGGCTAAATGTGTTAACATCCAACCCTGTCCTGCACCGTGAAGGTGGGAAAGATGGGTTACGGGTAAATGCATGTTTGTAGTTTTACACTGTTTTGTAAGACTAGGTGGACAATGAATTGACTCTGTGCTCTTCTATAGTCATATCTAGCACACTGCATAGAGATAGAAGACGCTTTTGCTCTGTGTAACACTTAAAGATTTCAGAAGGTAGCTGGTAAAAATCAAGTAACAGTTTAATGAAACATCGACGTACAGATTAGATAATGAAATGGGAAGATATAAATGAAAACCTATCATTTGCAATATGGAAGTTTTGTGCCTGCTCAAAAGTAATTTCATTTGCAATTTACTTTCCTACTTTATACGTGAGAATGCAGTGTGACCCAGTGACAAAAGTATTATGGCAATTAATTTGTTTTCCTTCTACCACCTGAGCAGGTTACCTGACCAGAGAGAAAAACTTGGTCTTGCTTTGTTCCATAGGAGCTGCCTTTTGTTATGTTGTTGTTTTGCGAAGTGCTTTACTTAAAAAAAGTATTCTGAGTGGTATTTCTGAGTGTTCAGAAGTTGTGTGGACAGACCCGTGACCTTCTGGACTTGCCTTTCTCTCCTTTTTCAAGACAAAAATTGCTGCTTTTTGCTAGTGTTTTGGAACCTCACCTGCCTTCAAGGAGGCCTCCAAGAAAGCTGTTAAGAGGCCATCGGGTTGCTTAGGAAATTTGCCTAAAGCATTTAGGGATGAATTTCCTTAGATCTTACAATGTTCAAAATATCTAATTATCTAGCCTATGACACATGTTTTTCCTGCTCGAATCTATTGCTTTTATCATTGCTACAGATTGTGTTACAACTGTTAACAGTGGAAGGAAGGAAGATATTAAACAGCTTTTCACAGTGTATTCCATTGTTTCTGAATTTACTGATTTAGCAAGTCATCTTTGTAATCCTGTCTGTATTTTCCTTCCCTAGTTTTATTTCATTTTATGTCCAGCAATTTTGACTATTTTTTTTTTTTTTGTAAACAGAATTCCTTCTTGGGCAGGAATTACCTTCTAGGCACAAGATAATGCCAGCAGAGCAGGCTGTGGTATTGCAGGGCTTCACAGCTATTGCCTTGTTTAGTGTGCTCTTTGACTCTTTCATTTCAGCTTGCTTACAGAATTCCTGTTTGGTCTCCTGTTTGTTGGCTTTTAAATAGTTTCTGTCCAGTTTAGCCCACCTCTGTCTAAAGGATTAATCTACTCTGAGAAATGTACTTTGAAATTTTAAAACGTTTTTTCCCAATTTGGGAAAAAAAAAAAAGGCAAAACAAAAAGAAAAAAGATCAAAACTTCCCTTGCAACTGCTCATCCAAATCTTACCACTCCAGTTGGGCTTTTTAGTGTATGTGCTTGTTAATAATAAAAATAAATGTTAAAACATACCATTAGAGGTGTTTACTGCTGAAGTTAGAAGTTGATTTAACAAAAAACAAGGGGTAATGTGCTTTAGTGGTTGTATAGTTACGTAATGTATATACATCTTTCCATCAACTGTTAAGAATGTATGTTGTTTATGAATATAAGAGGGTGCTTTTCAAAACATCTCTATTAATTGTCTTCATTTTAAAGCCTACACAGCTCAGGCAGATGAGAAGACAGTCCCTGGTACTCCTACAGATGCTAACTCCAGAGCCTTACTGGTTTGCAGTGGACCTTTAGAACATTATGACTTTCTGATTAAGCAAAAAGAGCTGAAAAATGATGAGCATCAAAGAAGAGTTGTGCAGCACCTGCAGAAATTGCACGAGAGCCTTAAAGGCTACAGCATCAGTTCAAAAAATCTTCTCTCAAAGGTGAGGTTTATAATGATCAATTTTTTTTTTTTTGCATTTATATTTTCTCATAAGAATATGATTTAAATACATAAATTTCTGTCATTGACATGAATCTTATTTTTGCAGCTGAGTCTTTACAGGTAGCTCATTCTTCATGTTTGGATCTCTGTTCTTTCTTTTTTTGGTTTGTAAAATTCCAGTGGCACTCTAGAAGTAACCCCATTAAGTATTATTGAAATAATTGTATAAGAAAATCTGCTGTGGTTTAGGTTATGTCCACTGCCTGCCTTTCCAAAAATGTCATTTGGCTACAGGAGAGAGGGGCCTAGACTGTGCTTTAGTTCTCAAGCACTGATATAACACATGTGTATTTTGGTTACATGTACCGAATGCTAATGTTTTGTGTTCTAACAGATCTTCCACAAATGAAAGTGAAATTAGCCAGCAGAGTCTAAATAATTTAGCTTTGCAAAACATGATATCAATCAGACATGACTTAAAAAAAAAAAAAATCTGTATTTTCCAGTGTTGTTAGTCTTCAGGTGAGTTAAGGAAAGAAGGCAGAGGTGTGATCTGCACCCCTAGTTGTGTTTTGGGGGACACCACAGTTCCTTTTCAATAGCTTAACAGAAATTCAGACATTGGTGTTGCACAGTGCCTTAGCAACTATGGTGCCTTAGCATTAGTCATGGTAATAGCCTGCTGTTGCATCTCTGTAACTTTCCAACGAAGCTATTGACACAGTGTTTTCCAGAGCCTCTGTAGCAGTATTCTTCATGTCTTGTTCTCATGCTGTTATTCTCAGATTGTTGCTGTTGTGGCCTTGCACCTGCAAGTATTGATAGCATTGTTATGATGGTTCTCATGGGAAGCACCTAGAACTGGTGTGAGAATCAACCCTCAGCTTTCCTTGCCTCTTGTTTTGTAGATTTGAGTTTATATCCTAGAAAACCAAACATAGTGCCCAGCAAAGCAGATAAGATATTTAATTACTTGGTAAATCTTATGCAATTATAGATGTACACAGAAGCTGAATAACCTGCGAATATGCTTCATTTGCACCTCATTAACATACTCCAGTCAGCAAAATATTTTATGACAAACATGGTGAGGGGAAACAATAAGAACAGGGTGTTTGACTAAATCTGATGATAAAAGTATAGCACTGGGAAAAAAGTATGGCAAAATATTCATTGCCATCATCATCTTTACTTTCCCTGTCTACACTGGAGAGACACCTCCCTATCTCTAAGAGAAGGATGTGCAGGAGCTGTCTTTGCTTTTCCCAGTCAACCACTGGGTGTTTCCCTTTTCCTTTCTCTGTTTCTCTTGCACCACTTTCATTTTGATTTTTCATCAAAAGTAACTTTCACATTTACAGTCAATGTATGCCATCAACTGCAGACCTTGCTAGTAGAATCATAGAATCATAGAGTAGTGAGAGGTGGAAAGGACCTTAAGATCATCTAGTTCCACCCCCCCTGCCATGAGCAGGGACACCACACACTAAACTGTGTCGCCCAAGGCTCTGTCCAGCCTGGCCTTGAACACCGCCAGGGTTGGAGCACTCACAACTTCCTTGGGCAACCCATTCCAATGCCCCACCACCCTCACTGTAAAGAACTTCTTCCTTACATCTAATCTAAACTTCCCCTGTTTAAGTTTAAAGCCATTACCCCTTGTCCTACCACTACAGTCCCTAATGAAGAGTCCCTCCCCAGCATCTTTACAGGCCCCCTTCAGATACTGGAAGGCTGCTATGAGGTCTCCACGCAGCCTTCTCTTCTCCAGGCTGAACAGCCCAACTTTCTCAGCCTGTCTTCGTAAGGGAGGTGTTCCAGGCCTCTTTATCATCCTTGTGGCCCTCCTCTGGACTTGCTCCAGCAGCTCCATGTCCTTTTTATGTTGAGGACACCAGAACTGTACACAGTACTCCAGGTGGGGTCTCAGGAGAGCAGAGTAGAGGGGCAGGATCACCTCCTTTGACCTGCTGGTCACGCTTCTTTTGATGCAGCCCAGGATACGGTTGGTTTCCGGGCTGCAGCGCACATTGAAGCTGGCTTATGTTCAGTTTCTCATCAACCAACGCCCTCGAGTCCTTCTCCGCAGGGCTGCTCTGACTCTC
>NW_009944791.1:0-3764 GCF_000696875.1 Nestor notabilis
ACTGCTGTAGCTGAACCCAGGACAAGTGGGTTTTTTGGTATAGAATGTACTGTGTGTATACATTATACTACATTTTCAACTGCTACAGGATTTTCCCAACTCATTAAAATTGTGTGGTATCTTTGGAACTTGAAGATTTGAACAAGAATTGCATCATTTTCTAGCTCTACTACATGTTCTAAGTGTTGAATTTTTTTTAGGAAAAAAATGTTCGCATTATTTTAAAAGATTACCTTTTCAATCGTATCTACTAATGCTTAAAGTAAACCTGTGATACCACAGAATATATACTATTTTATCTGTTAGGATTTCTGCATGATTTTGTACGTATGAGTAAATATCAGATATTTGCAGTCATTATGTGCATATTAGCTTTTAGAGGCTACAATGCCTGTGTTACCACTGTTATACATATTAATGCTATGTAGGTGTTACAAGCCTGTATTACTGATTGCATTGCATCCTAGGAATATGCTTATGTGTTGGCAAGATGGAGGGTTTGGGGGTTTTGGTTAGATGTATCGCTCTTCTTACCAGTGTTTTGGCTTACTTCAGTTTGTTAATAATTTTGTTCGACTAAGAAGACTTCTTTGGACATAGTGAAGAATCTGGACAATATTTATCCCTATAGCATTCCACAACGCATGTAGTAACTTTTGGTAGGAAAGTTACAGTATGTTCATACTACCCTGTTGCTTTGTTAATGTACGAAAGTTTTAATGTGTGAAGAACTGCCAGAAACAACTATTTAGTTCTGAGTTGGTCTTGTGTGATAGCAGTGAGAGTGTTGCCTAAGTTGATATTTAAATTTTAATATTGAAGGAATAATAGATTAGTTTTGCTCATGCAATGATCTCACAACAGAGCAAGCTTATTCTATGATCATGATGGTGCTTTTAAAGAAAGGAACATGGACTTTTGTCAGATTTTTGACCAAGACTGATGGGGTTTATTTGGGCATTTAGGAGGCCTTCAGAAGATAGTGAGAGTAATGAACAAAATGAATTGGTTAATGTGTTTGACGTATGAAAATTACAGTGTTCTTGGAATAAAGTAAAAGGAAGTAGAATAATAGTGTTAAATAGTTTACAGGCATAATGACCTTAGTAGCTGAGGGGTTGCATGTTAACAAAGCCTCTTGTATTTCTGAACATTAACAGTGCTTTTCTGGATCCATTTTAGTGAGGAAAGAATGTGAGCAAAAAGTAGTTGTATGAATATGTACTGCAAAATAAACTTTCAGCTACTTCAGAAGCCTTAAATTGTGGTAAGCAGATTTAATGGCAATGTGTAATACCAAATTTTATAGGTGAAGTGAAAATAAAAGTTAGTTTCTTCACAAAAAATTTTTAAATGGGCATGAGATCTGTTCTGTTAGAGTGGACAGGTTCTGTTGAATAAACTGGGGTTTTATATTATTTTTCTACTCATAATACAGAATAGGAAATACTTTTTTATAGCTGTGGGGATGTTAAAGGGAAGATAATGCAAAGTCATCTTCTGTCACAGAAAGGTTGGATATCTGATTCATACAGAGGGAGGAAATATTAAGCAGCTACACCAATAAACCATGGACCTGTTTTGCAGTTGCATGGAAACATTTTTCTTCCTCTCTGTTCAGAATGATACTAAATGAAAATGCTTGATATGTGTCTCCTAGCATAATGGATGCACTGGTCCTTTTGATTCAGTATTATGAATAAAAATGGATGATTAGGGTACTGTTTTTAATATTTAGAAATTATTATTAATTCTTTTAAAACACTTCGCTTTCCCATAACCTTTTGTGAATACACAGTATCTCTGATGTGTGGTTCCCATTTATAATACGGGAGCACTATCTGTCTGCAAATGAGTATGTTTTTTTACAATTTTCTGAAATTTTAATGGTTATCAGATTATGACCCCATGCAGTTTGATGAAAGATGTAGACGGGTTTTTTTGGAAGCAGTTTTTTTGCCAAGCCAGAATAGGTACATTTTCATAGAATCATAGAATGGTTTGGGTTGGAAAGGACCTTAAGATCATTTAGTTCCAACCCCCCTGCCATGGGTGGGACACCTTGCACTAGACTGTGTCACCCAAGGCTCCATCCAACCTTGCCTTGAACACTGCCAGGGATGGAGGTAGGAGGGCAGTATTTTATAAGCTGAAAAATTGTTTTTACAACTTTATTTGCATTTTGCAACAAACAAATTATGGTGTGCTGATAGCCTTGTTCAGTATAAGTACATTCAAACTGTACTTTATGTTAACAGAAATCAGAGATAATTTATATTGATATTTGAGATTTGTTTTCTAACTCAGACATTTAAACCAGTCGGAAAATAGCAGTTGTCTGCAGGTATTTATTATTTCGTCCTTAATATATTCCAAGTGTGATTTTTGGTTTAATATTAATTAATTCAGGGGGTAAAATAGATCAAAATTGGAAGAGGTACTAATATGTTTTGATGGCTGTGTCATCAGTAATGAGAAGAGAGTAAGACTAAGCAGTGATAACTCTGTGCTGTAGAAATGGATGGAGTACTTTGTACAGCCCTTAGCTGTGTTGCTTAGACTTCTGCATCTAAAAATTATGTTAGATGAACTAGGGAGCATAGGCTTGCGCTATTAGCAAGTTAACACAGAAACACCATTCTTTATAGCAAGTTGTTCAATCCTCTTAAAAACAAGGAAGAAAAATTAAATCCAAATGCATTCCGAAAGGATACCTGATAAAATGATGATTTCCTTAAGCTGAATATTCAACTGAATATACTGCAAAACTGGTTTTGGGGTTTGGTTTTTTGCCTTTTTTTTTTTTTTTTTACTTCTGGTACTTAAAGTAGTTGATGTTACAGAATGTAGTTCATGAGGCCAGCTGGTAAATACAACCTGAAATACTCCTTTCCAAATACTCATTTCAACACTTCACATTAGTCCTCGCACTCTTGTCTATCTTTTCGTCTCATATTGTGGACACATGGTAATGCTATCTCCTAAGCTTGGTTCTGCCTTCTGGTAGATTGTCTGTCTGCTCCTCAACACAATAAGACATAGCCAATCAAATATTGTAATCTATTTTTAAAAAATTGTATTATTAAAATGAGGTTTTAATACCTTATTTAATAAATAAGTTTAGAAACTAGTGAGTGCCCTAGCATACTTAGTGGAATCTTAGGATTAAATCTGTAAGTAAATAATTTGAGTATAGCAGCCTCGTGTAGAAGTGAATTTAAAAATTAAATTGAATTTGTATTTTAATTCAGAAGTGGTTAAATTAAAGTAGTTAAATTAAGACAATTTGCTTGTAAATTCTTACTCTGTGGACCAGGAAGGTAATGTGTAATCTTAAATGCAAGTGTCTGTTTTTGTGTAAGATTAATAGTGTAAAATTTACTGGCATTTAACTTCTAGTGTAATACTGTGATCTGTGACCCTCTGTTAAAAAGTAATTTTAAAAGTGTTAGTCAAAAGAGAGGCAATGTCATCTTTCTCTGCGTGGTGAAGAGAGATCATCTGATCATAATTCTTTGCAATGACTAGCTTTTATTGCCATCTTCACCCTTTGATGAAGTGCAATAAATTCAACAACTTTTACCTTGCATCATGGCAAACTGTTGGTGGTTACATTTTAGTATTGCAGTAGCAGTACAAATTTTAAGCTAAGCAAAAAGAACCTGTGTAAATGTATACATGTAGCCAGGCAATTACTCTCAAAACTGTTTCATTGCTGTGATCTGTGATTTAGTTTTTATTTAATGATATTTAGTGTCTTTCCT
>NW_009944791.1:3795-8982 GCF_000696875.1 Nestor notabilis
TAGTCTGGCTGCTTTTGTTTACGAAAGATACAGATCTTTCTATACGTGAGCAATCTCATTGGTTCATGGTTCTTTTTTTGTACGCCTTACATCCTTGTGTTGGGCTGTATATATCCCTGTATGTAATTCTGCTTACCTGTAAGGTGGTGGGCTGACTTAGTCCAGGATAAATACCTTTGCTTTGTGTGATATGCCTGTATCTTGAAATGAATGCATTTCAGGAGTTTTGGTAAAAAAGAGTAAAACAAAATTCTGCCTGAGGTTAGCCTAACTGCATATCATGGTCAGTTATTGCATGCAAGGATTTCAGGGAAAACAAACCAGGGAAAACACATATTGTTTGAGTATGTGATATAAAACACAGATTTGGAGGCATTGGCTACATGGTCCATGCTGGGCAGATTCCTGAGTGGGCCTTGGTGTGTAGTATATAATGCTGCACAGGTAAGGTAGCTTTAGGACTGAATTAGCACGAGCTCTCTGTAAACATACCCCTTTTCAAACATAAAACTGTATTTTACCAAGTCCTCCCTAGCCCTTCTCTTCTTCCTGTGCTGCCCAAGAATAAGTGTGGTTAAGCTGGTGTCTGATCAGGATTTACAGAGTAAGGAATTAGGAGAAAAGGGTTTCTTCTACTGTTAGTGCTGACTTGCACAATGCATATTTACACGGCAGACTGACTCTCTACTTACATGAGAACACACTTTACTCTGGCAGAGTTATCCTACCAGGTGTCTTTCTTCTGAGGAATATTTTATGTATTTTACATGGAAAAAATGACACATTAAATCTACTCAGATGGCAGTCCACCTGTTTAAATAAGAGAACATGGTGTTCATCTGTGCCAGTCGCTATTTGTGTTCTTATCTCTTTTTCAGTTATTTCAGTTTGAGATTCTCATTTTAGTTAGAATTTAAGTGGCTTGTATTGTTGCATCTCAGACTTTCTTTTTGAATTACTGTCTTTGCTTCAGAGCTGTTCCATTTTGCTCCTTCAATTATTGAATAGAATGTGAAATAAACGAATACTTAAAGACTAACTCAGAATAGTCAAAATACTGTATTTCTGTAAAACAATGAAGAACTGGAATTCATATATTGTAGGCTACAATATATAAAAAGAAAATGACTAAACTATATCTCACTTACCATAGATCTTTTCAATAGGAGCAAAATCTGTGCCATTAGTTCCAGACCAGTGTATTTCCCATTCACAGTGCTTTAGTGCATAACTTATAAATCTGTCTTCATCATCCTATATTACTTTTTCAAAGCAAGACTAACATCAAGCAAGACAGGATGAATGAAAGTCAATGAAGGTCAACTAGACAATCCAGTTATTAAAGATTTTTAGAAGAACAGTACTGTGATCTATAAAAGAATTGGGTGTGAATTTCTGTATCTTTGTTGACAAGGGTCATTTCTGTAGAACTGCGATATATTTTCTGTGGTAATCTGGTTTTAGATTATGCCAGTCAAACCTGTTTCTATAGTACATCTGAATGTCAGTTGTTTATATTCTAAAATATGTGTTACTTTGCAGAAGACATATTTATAATACAGACCCTTAAGGAAAATTTACTATACAGTTACATATTGCATTACAAAGAGCAGTGTTAAGACTGCATAATTGTGTAATACGTGCCATTGCTAATTTTCTATGCATTTTTTTCATCAGTTACTTACCTGTCTCTTATTCTGCAGAACAAGCTGTATCTTGGGAGCACAGAACACTTCTGTACAATAAAAGAGGTTACTATTTCTGGTAACTGCTTACAGTAGAAGTAGTGAGCTAACCAGCATGTTTTATTTTAAATGTGAAAGTTCAAGTATGTGTATAAGCCATCTGTGCTAGACACTTCAGGTGATAAAATAGAATAAAGTCTAATCAATCAGAAGAATAGTTGTTTTCAGTCTTAGAGACTGCCTTGAGCTTTAAATTTCGCTTTGTTGCTTTTATTTCAGATATGTCTGTAACTTACCTGTTGATTTGGTGGGGTTTTTTGTCCCTTACACGGATAGGTCTAATGAAAAACAATACTTCTGCATACAAACCTTGTTTTATTACAGTTTTTTTTGAGTTGTATATAAATCAGGACAGATTATAGTATTCAGTGACAGATTTTATCTGAAGACTAATAGATAAATGTACTTGACTATGCTACACATATGTTTATAAATAAATTCCAAACTAGTACATGCTCTTACTCTTCTCCACCTCTGCAAAAAACAGAACAAAAAGACTCAATATAGATGTTATTTTGTACCCTGTCATCAGATACTTAGCTTACAGGTCTTTTGATCTGGTATTTCTATACATCTTATATTTATTCTGTGGGAAGCCATTCCTGTGAAATTGCATGTGTGTGTGTAGATATATATATATGTATATAGAGAAATATATATTTATATTCTCCTTCCTATAAAACAATTGCAGGAGAGTGTAGTCCTGTGTTAAGAGTAGCTAACTAAACAGTACATCAAGTGGCCTTCATTACAGGCTGTCTGTGTAGGAATCATGTTACTAAAATATCAATTGCTATGAATGACATAGGAGCTGAAAAAGAAGTAATATATTCTTAGGTACTGGAGAACTAGTATAGTAAAGAATGTGAAATGATAGAGCTGATTGAGAGAATTTTTACAATGTTTCCCAGTAAAACTTGAAGTCACCTTCTCCAGGTGGTGGAGTTTTGTTGTCTGACAGTGAAGGACAGGATCTTTTGCTGAACAGAGCTCAAAGACAGCAACAGTTTCAATGCTCTGCTATTTTATTTATAAGTCAAGATTTAAGAAAAGAAATTACTGTTTGCAGTAGCAAAATGCCTATCTGAAGTGGTGATTTCTACAACAGTAATTGTAAAGTATATGCAGGTAATGTCAGGCTACTTTTGACAGATTGTAAATAATTTTTTTAAACCTGGAAAATACAGAGGTAATGATTTTTTTTTCTGATTAGATAGATGCTGCATATCTAATGAGCACTGAAAAGGTTTGCTGCTAATCTGTAAACTATTTGTATGTATCTATATATATAATCTACTGACTTCTACCAAAACTATTTTTTCACAAATTTTATTTAGAATGCAAAATATTCCGTAGTATGAACAGTGAAGTGACATGTTAGCCAAGTGAGAACTGTGGATAAAGGTGATCCACAGCATAGCAGGTGTAAAGTTCCTGTGTATGTATTTACCTGAGGCTCTGCTGTAGACTAGATATTTCAAAACTTGTTTTGCTTTTGAGTTCTGTGATAACAAGAAGACATCCTTACAAACTTGGAATGTTCTTAGCATTCAGGATTTACGATTCCAGATACAGTGTGACATTCCTGAGCAGTTTGGCTGGAAAATAGATAAAATCAAGATAGAGTTTTGCATTATTGTCATTTGCACTAGGCGGCGGAAGGGAGAAGGGGAGAGGGAAGTGAAGAAAGAAAAGAAAAACCAAACAAAAAACCCCCAGTGAACTTGTATAAAAGCTGGTATGCAGGTATATTAAGTGTACCCATGTCAATATTCTTCACAAAGTTCACAAAATACTGTCATTTTAAATAGTCTACGTACAAAGCATTACATTTATGCAATGGGTTGTGTTTCATAGTTACTAAAGTTTGTTAGACAAACTTAACTATAAAGAAATAAAATAGGTATAGAAATAAATAAATTACGATAGTGAACTAGGTAGCGTCTCCATTCAACTGATAATGACGTGGGTATGTTGCTGAGATGTACAAGTCGGGGGGCGGAAGCAGATGGAACACTGCATTTAAGTTAGAATCATCAGTTGCTTTGTTTTAGTAAAAATGCTTACAGAAGGATTATAGGCTTAAGCTACCACATAATTCAAATTCTTCATGGTCAGCGATGGGTATAGCATGAGATTGCAGGATCATAACAACATACTTTTTTAGTGGGTTTAATGTTTTTATATAGTTTATGAGAACAGTAGATAGAATGGTCTCTTGGGTTACTTACAGGATGAGAATAATACTTTAATTTGGGGCCATCGTTATCTCTCTTCATATTCTTTTCCTACTCTAAGAAGATGATCCCCTTTTGCCAAAAATGATCGTTTTCCTTCTTCTTCATACACATGTATAGATGTGTGTGCATACCCAATGTTTTCTCTCAGACTCTTGAAGTAAATCACTGTGGTAGTAATAATAAAAGTATTAATGAGCAGATTGCCAGTGTTACAGAGAAACTGGTTAGACTGTGTTAAGTACTTGCTCATATCTGCTATTCAACTATTACCTGTGTATCTTTTCCGCAGGTGACAGATCAGTCAGTGAAAGCTTTTGCTGAACATTGTCCAGAGCTGCAGTATGTTGGTTTCATGGGCTGCTCTGTAACATCAAAAGGAGTCATTCACCTCACCAATGTAAGTATCATACTTCTTTTTGCTAGTCGTTGGTGTGTTTGACTATTGCCAAACCATAGGTATCAACTAGGCTAAGTTTATACTGTGGTGGATAACACTGTCATAGGCAGAATCATGACAAAATAAATTAGCTTTGCAATATTTGAGCAGACGCGTTCAGATTTCCCTGTGTAAAAAGCCTGTCACAAAAACATACTCAAGGGATGAAACATTTTCTCAGAAATAACAGTACTGTTCAGGTCGAAAGTCTTTAAAATGTCTCCAGATTCTCTTGCAAACAGAACAAATATCTATAACTGGAAGTGCAAAATTCATAGTGCAAGAGATTTAGACACTTTGTATGCATCCATTTTTGTATTTTAGCATAGTATTACTGATACGTTTTATTTTATTTCCTTTTTCTTTTCTGTAAGAGAAGTGGTGTGTGAGAGAACTAACTTGAGTAAACGTGCAGAAAATTATGGAAGCATTCAATAAAATGAATGAGTTGGGTGAGGTGGACAAACAGCATATTAATTAAAATTCATAACTGAAAGTAAATCCAGAGATCATGCAAACATCAGGGAGAAGAGAGGAAAATGCATCAGGAATAGATAAATTAATATTTGTAGCTAAGATTTATTTTTTTTTTTACAGTTCAAATAGGAAAATTAAACCCATTAGAACTGGTAAAGATGACTGTAGAAATTGGCATTGGTAGAATATGAAAAGTTCTGGTAAACAGAAAAACAGACATAAATGCAGGTCCTGAGGGAACTGGTGGATGAAGTTGCCAAGTGATTATCCATCTGAGAAGTCATGGCAG
>NW_009944791.1:9013-12067 GCF_000696875.1 Nestor notabilis
CCTGGTGAAGTCCCTGCTGACTGGGAAAGGAGAAATATAACCCCATTTTTAAAAAGGGAAACAAGGAAGACCCCGGGAACTACAGGCTGATCAGTCTCAGCTCTCTGTTCCTGGCAAGATCAGGGAGCAGGTCCTCCTGGATACCATGCTAAGGCACATGGACAGTAAGGGGGTGATTGGTGGCAGCCAATGTAGGTTCACTGCAAGCAAATCATGCCTGAAAAATTTGATGCACTTCTACAATGGGGCTGTGGCATTGGTGAATTAGGGAAAAGCAACTGATGTAATTGACCTGAACTAAACGCAGAACATTTGACACTGTTTCACACAACATGCTTGTCTCTAAATGGGAGAGGCATGGATTTGACATTTGACATATGGACCACTTGATGGATAAGGAATTGGCTGGATGGTCACCCTCAAAGAGCTGTGATCAACAGCTCAATTCCAAGTGGAAATCAGTGACAAGTGGTGTTCTTCAAGGGTTGGTATTGGGACTGGTGACGTTCAACAGCTTTGTTGGTGACATGGACAGTGGGATTGGTGCACACTCAGCAAGTTTGCTGATGACACCAAACTGTGTGGTGTGGTTGACACGCTGGAGGGAAGGGATGGGATCCAGAGGGACCATGACATGCTTGAGAAGTGGCTAGTGCCAACCTCATGAATTCAACAAGGCCAAGTGCAAGATCCTACACTTGGGTCAGGACAATCCCAAGCACAAATACAGGCTGGGTGGAGAATGAGTTCAGAGCAACCCTGAGGAGGACTTGGGTATGTTGGTTGATGAGAAGTTAAACATGAATGTGAGCTTGCAGCCCGGAAAGGCGACTGTATCCTGGGCTGCACCAAAAGGAGCGTGACATCAGACTGAGGGAGTTGATCCTGCCTCTCTACTCTGCTTTTGTGAGACCCCATTTGGAGTACTGTGTACAATTCTGGGGCCTTCAACACAAGAAGGACATGGACCTGTTGGAGTGAGTCTAGAGGAGGCTATGAAGATGATCAGAGGGCTGGAGCACTTCTCCTGTGAAGACAAGTTGAGGTTAGGCTTGTTAGGCTTGTTGAGCCTGGAGAAGAGAAGTCTCTCTGGAGACCTTAGAGCAGCTTCCATTGCGTAAAGGGGCCCTACAAGAAATCTGGAAAGGGATTTTTTACAAGGGCATATAGTGAACAGGACAAGAATGTGAAAGAGACTTAGATTAGTGATTAGGAAGAAATTCTTTACCATAAGGGTGGTGAGGCCCTGGCACAGGTTGCCCAGAGAGTTTGTGGCTGCCCTGTCCCTGGCGCTGCTCAAGGCCAGGTTGGATGCGGCTTTGAGCAAGCTGGTCTAGTGGAAGGTGTCCCTGCCTGTGGAAGGGGCTTGTAAGTAGATAATCTTTAAGGTCTTTTCCAACCCAAATAGTTCTGTGATATAAGGAAGATTTTTCTTTTTTTTTATGATGAGGGTGGTTGGAACAGGTTGCCAGGAGGGTTGGTAGATGCCCCGTCTCTTCAAACATTCAAGGTCAGGCTGGACAGGGCTCTCAACAATCTGATCTTGTTGAAGATCTCCCTGCTTATTGCAGGGGGCTTGCACTATGTGACCTTTAAAGGTCCCTTGCAACCCAAACTATTCCATGATACTATGATATGATGTCATCTGTTAAAGTTTGCTATGTACTCTTTTACATACGAGTGATTTTCTGTGCACAAGAAGGTATATTTTTGTTTCTTGCTACTTTAAGCTGAGGTATATATACAGGCAAGTAGGATGATACCATATATCGAGGGAAAAAAGAGTAGGAGATTTTCCCAGTCATACAGTGACTGGGAAATTGCGTTGGAATTCAGGCTTCTTTACTTTGAAGCTATTGACAAATGATACCTGGTTAATACAGTCACTGTTTCCTCCACCTTGCTTCTCTGGCAGGTGTTACTTACTGTAGTACAGCAGGCAATGTTAACAAAAGCTCTGAATTGCACTGAAGCAGCTCACATAGACACATGTTCCATTTCTACAGTTCTTAGGAGGAAATAAGCTCCAGCAGGGAGTTTAAACAAGTATCTTGGGAGGAGTAACACAATCTTTAACTGCTGCGTCTGTCCTTTCCAGAATTCATCTCTTTTTTTTTAGTTCTAACCACTGTATAGTTCTATGGTCAGTTTTGTATTGAGTTCTCAACTAGTACTTCATAAATGCTTAGTAGTAATTCCAGTCCCATGTTCTTAAAGAATGTGGAATTTGTTCTTCACTCTACATGGCCTGTGAGTGGATCTCACAAGGCTGTGCAGAGCTACCTCCTTTCTGTCTACTTCCTGTGTGCAAATTGGAGGTAACAGCCCTGGCCTCCGTTGTGAAATTGCTTTGAGGCTGAGGGATGTATAAAAATTGAGTGGCTTATTATTACTATCTTTTCCCCCTAGTAATGTAAGCTCTCATTAAAATACGGGCACTTGAAAATTCTGAACTATAGCACTGCTGAAACACAGAGTTGTTTTAATAGCTAATTGTAGGTTATGTAGTGAAAATGTTGTGAATTATAGGAAAAGAAGAAACATTCAGGACACACTTTCGTTATTTTTCTACTGAACATAGCGGCATTCAAAAAAATTGGCTTCTTGAGCACAAGTGTGTTATCACACTAGCGCCTTTTTACCTTGAAGTTATTGTAAACTAGAAAATATGCACCTGAAGGAAATAATAATTACTGGGCAAGATGAGAGGCACTGCTTGTATATACACTGTGAGAGAGAAAGGGAGAGTGTGTGTGTGCAATTCACAGTTAAACTCTCAGTTGAAACCAGTGGTTTGTTCTTGTGACCTAGAATGTTTTATTTGCTTTGTAGCTGCAATGTGTGGAACAGTGTCACAAAAGATCTGAATGATCTGTTCTGTGACATCAGAAAAATTACACTAGCATTTATCGACTTTGTTTCCTTGGAAGAGGGAAGAATATGTCCTGGATATAGTGGTGTAGTTTTTACCTTCTGTTTTCATTACATCCCCAATTACTGTTTCTTCGTTTTATCTTTTTTTCTGACTTGCTTTATTATTTGCTTACCTTTCCC
>NW_009944791.1:12088-12966 GCF_000696875.1 Nestor notabilis
TTTCTCCCTTCCTGCCCTCTTCACATCCTTGTCTCTCAATAACTTATAGGTTTTCATTTTTTTCTTCTCACTTTCTTCTTCTGTAAGGGTGAAGATAGATATAAATGTGCAAAGTACCTATGCACATGAGCTAATTAAGTTGAAGACAGAATAACCAGATGAGTAATTTTTCTTCATTAACTAAGTATGAAAAAGAAACTTTTCTCCCTTCCTGCCCTCTTCACATCCTTGTCTCTCAATAACTTATAGGTTTTCATTTTTTTCTTCTCACTTTCTTCTTCTGTAAGGGTGAAGATAGATATAAATGTGCAAAGTACCTATGCACATGAGCTAATTAAGTTGAAGACAGAATAACCAGATGAGTAATTTTTCTTCATTAACTAAGTATGAAAAAGAAACTTTATGTGCTAACCAGTGAAGTAGTGATACTTTCATTTTATACCTTTGGCCACAAAAGTGATGGTATTCTTTTCCCCTCTTGTGGTAATTCCCCCTCAGCAGTTTAGTAGTTGCACTGGTAACAGAATTTTAACAGCTGGCATTAGCAAATCTCAACATATAGACAAGTTTTATTTCCAAGCCACTTCCTTAACTCCTTCCTTTGGACTGTGATATAAAAGCAAGAGTGATTGCTTTGTAGCAGTATATGGAAGCAGTATAGCTTCTACATCATGTCTTCTGACACACTATGTCAAAATTTTGTCAGAAAATGTCAGAAGACATTTTCATCTAAATATCTGTGAATCCTTGGACAACATCTTGATAGAAAAAAGTTCCGATTTATTCTTCTAATCACTAGTACACGAAGTCATTTTATCTAAGAATTATTTTTGGAATAATGTGATCTTTATTCTTTGTTTATCTCATAATTGTTTCCC